>NC_135413.1:20824861-21129861 GCF_051991245.1 Festucalex cinctus | reverse complement strand
CAAGTTTTCTGTGGGAAACCCTGTCTAGGAACCAAGAATAAATCACCATCTGAAACGAGAATAGACAACTACACATTCAAATCCTATTATAACAGAAAAGTAACAATTTACATCTGCCAATCAATGGACAAGTGTGTCCAACTCCACGCTTAGAGAACCATTTGTAAAAATAAGCACCTACACTTAAGTAAATTAACACCCATGGCAACTGTTTGAGCAAATGCAAAATGCAAGTGGGTATTTAGGTGTAAAATTAGTCTATTTTAGTTACCTACTTAATCAGAATCATGAAAAGGAACAGCCTTCATATTGTTAATTACTCTGCCATATATAAACCTACTTCTTTGTCATCAAAGGCCCTGTCTCACTCTGGAAAAGGCACTTTTTAAATATAGGATTTAAACAAACAAATTACTTCTCAATTTACAGATCAGGGTTTGTCTTCATTTCTGGTGGTGATTTTGTCCTAACACCCCACGCCCCCAGCCTGTATTTGGCCATTTTGTGTTTGTTTTGTAAACAGCGGGAGGTTTCTGTGGAAAGACAGTGTTTACACACCTCCAGCCAATAGCAGAGCGGGGGGTGGCGTGTCGCAAATGGGGCCGTGCGAACGTGTCAGCTGCGTGACGTCACTCCCGCGGCAATTTGAAAGCACGCACGGATTATTTTTTATTTTTTTCACTCACTCACTCACAGACGCTTACATGTGTGAGTGAGTGAGTGAAAAAAAAAAAAAAATCCATGCGTGCTTTCAAATTGCCGCGGGAGTGACGTCACGCAGCAGGCATATTCGCCCGGCCCCGTTTGCGACACGCCACCCCCCGCTCTGCGATTGGCTGGAGGGGTGTAAACACTGTCTTTCCACAGAAACGGCCCGCTGTTTACAAAACAAACACAAAATGGCAAAATACAGGCTGGGGGCGTGGAGTGCTAGGACAAAATCACCACCAGAAATGAAGACAAGCCCTGATCTGTAAATTGAGAAGTAGTTTGTTTGTTGAAGTCCTGTATTTAAAAAGTGCCTTTTCCAGAGTGAAACCTGCAGACAGGGCCTTTAATGATATTATATTCACACTTTCCCTAACCTGCTTTCATCATATTTTTTGTGATGGTTATTTTCCCATTTGTGGGTTTTACTGCTGAGAGCTACAGTATGTCTTGAGGATTGTTTAGAAGAGGGAGGAAAATGGAAGAAAGCAAACAACAGAATGGGTTGCTAATGGTGAGATATAGTAAGCTGTTTGAGTTGATAAACCTGAGAGGGGTCTAATCTACGAGATGGAGCTCATCTTGACTGACACCGTTCAAGACGGTGCATCCCGACAGTCCAACATATCCTCCTGATCTATATTTCAAAGCAGATACTAGAGAGGAATTCAGTAATGAGTTCCCATCTTCCTTTTTGGTGGAGGAAGACTGTTTTTGTGGAACTAATTGAATGTGGCACGTCGAGCACTAGGAAGCTCTTTGGGGGCTGTGCTTCATTTCAGGGAATCTGCTGAGATTTAAGCTTGCATGCCGCTGAGGTTTTTGTGTCACAGGTCTGTTTCAGAAGAGTGGTGCACTTTACGCGCTGGTTTGCGTGTGCGTGTGTGTGTTAGTCGACAACAGTGTGCGTCCATCTGCACACATATTTGCCATCTCTTCCATTGCCCGCTCCACTTGATAGATTTAGTTTTCTGTGTCAGCTCATCAGAGATGCAATGTGCACATTTACTTGGCTCTCGAGGCACAATGGAGGAGATTCTTTAATGGCAGACGGGCTGTCTCTATTTACAGATATGGAAATGGCCCGAGACGTATCCAGTTAGACTGGCTTGGCATTTGCAGAAATGATGAAACGTAGCCATCGCTATTTACAGACGTGCATGAATGAACTCGAATACACAGGCATCTGCACACGTGTTGACGTTCTAATGTTGAAATGTAGCACTGGTTATTTGTGTGGATTCAGGTTTTCTCTCTATTCAGCAATTTCACAATTCTCTCCATAATACACATATGATAGGTAACTGGTGGCCAACTGACCACATGTGGCTCGTGCCCACACACGGTGTGGCCCTTTGATTGATAACAAAAATAAATAAATAAATAAAAAAAAAAAAAAAAAAAAAATTCACATGTTTTTTATGGGCAAATTATAAATATGTTTCCACTACTACAGTGGACTCTGCATTCAGCGCCCACTGATTCACCTGTTCCTGGATTAAAAAAAATAATAAAAAAAATAATAATAATAATTTCCCCTTCAATATTTAAACGTTATTTATTTATGTATTTATTTATTTATTTATTTATTTAGTTATTTTTGCGGGTGGATCGAGTCCAGGCTTCGGCCTTCCCGGGTGGAGTTCCTGGGTGGCGTTTGAATGTTCTCCCCATGCCTGCGTGGGTCTTCTCCGGGTACTCCAGTCTCCTCCCTCATTCCAAAGACATGCATGGCAGGTTAATTGGGCACTCTGAATTGTTCCCTAGGTGTGCTTGTGAGTGTGAGTGGTTGTTCGTCTCTGTGTGCCCCGCGATTGGCTGGCAACCAGTTAAGGGTGTCTCCGCCTGCTGCCCAAAGCCGGCTGGGATAGGCTCCAGCACCCCCGTGACCCTAGTGAGGAGTAAGCGGTTAAGAAAATGGATGGATGGATTTTTTTTTGCATTTTTTTAGGGCAAGACAGGTTCATCAGTTGTTTTTTTGAAGATTGTTGGAGGGGTTTACGAAGCAAAAAAGTTCTGTAATGCAACATTTCAACTCATTAAACAGGCAGCGAGAATAATTTGTCCTGCTTTGAGGTGTGCACAATAACGATGAGGAGGGGGGACAGGGATAAAAGCAGGCAGAAAGAGCCGCAGCAGCCCACTGGATGCCCAGCTGCAAAGCTGCCTTGGGGGCCCGTGAGGACTGACTGTGGAATGTGGCTGATGCGAGTGTGTGTTTGGGCTGGAGATAGCAAAGGCCTCCGGGATGCAGCTGTTAGCAGTGATGTCTGTGAGGTGGGTGTGCCCATGTGTAACCATGTGTACTTATTAAAAGAGAGGAAACAGATGTATAATTTGTGGAAACGCACAAGTGTTATGCCCGTGTCTTCTAGGTGCTGGTTGTGGCCCTCTTTTGGCCACCCAGTCAATGACTCTCCAACCCAATAAAATAAATAACATTGTGGCTTATTTCCTGTTCGAAAGCACACGCTTTTGCATCTACAATGTGCAACAGAAATTAATTAATAAAGTCCCTAAATCACTGGTCACATTTGCACCTGGCTGAGAGGAGCTTTGTGAGAAGGAGATGCCAAGAAAGTGTTAGATTTCCCAAGCAGTTTTAGGCAAAGGGTCGGTTAAAGTGCATGGTGCAATTGAGGCACCGCTCCCTTTGCTGCCTCAACCCCCCCCCCCCCCCCCCCCTTCCTCCCGCTCCTTTTCCCGCCACTTGAATCCCCATTGGTCCTACTTCTTTTCCACCAGCCAATGTTGCCCAGCGTGTCTGGGAGAAGTGATCTCAGTGGCTGTGCTTGGGGTGTGTGAGGTCAAAGCTGTGCTCATTTCACACTGTGTCCTTTTGGAATTCATCCAGCAGCACCCTCCACTGCTCACACACTGAAGGGAAGAAAAGGGAGACAAACACAAAAGAGATAGAAAAGTCCCCAGTCTACAGTGTGTTTTGATTTCCCACCTTTTGGAATGGTGAATGTTTAGCTCTTGCTTATAATTCATGATGAGCGCTGTTAGTAGAGCTCTTGCACAAAAGTATGTGCATGTAACTTAAACTGTACAAGGTTCCTCATCCACAACAAGATTGTCTGGAGATTGTGACGATGTTCCCTCTTGTCAAAGTAAATCAAGACAAAAAAAAAAAGGTTGCAGAGTTAACAGTTATAAAAAAAAATATGACCTTATAAAATCAAAACTCAGATGTTGCACGTGTTTAATTTTGGAACGTGTAATCACTTCATAAACAAAATGGGGGGATGGTAAAATCCAAATTGTAACCTAGCAACTTACTTAAAGTGAGTTTATTCATTCCTCTATTTTAGATGGACTGCACAAAGATTTATGCTACACCTATGCTACGTAAGTATGCATTTTCCCCTCTACGAAAGCTTTGAGTGAGGAGTGATTAACTATGTTAAACATTTTAGTGTATATTTAACAATGCCGTGTAATTTTGTAACAACCGCGACTCATTGCCAGCCAATCTAAGAGCATAGTATAAACAAAATGAAAACGTTTCTATTCCTATACAATAGGCAACATGAAAATTATCTGATGAGCTGTTCTCATCTGCTAAATTGTTAATTACTGCATCACTTTACCATAATTGTCTTTACAAATAATACATTAATTTGAAAACCACATTCAGTTCAACACTCTATGGATGGATGGATAGATAAATAGTACCGGTACTTTATTAATGCCTTAGGAGTATACAATAGTAAAAGTAGCTAAGAAAATTTAAAGCGGCATTGTAAACATATTACAAACAATAATGTGACCTAGTAGCTAACAAGACAACACTAACATAAATTAAATTTCAACCCAGCCAATTTGATGGGATTTAATAAACGACACAGAACAGAGCCCAGTTTGAATTTTCTTTGAAATTGCTGTGACAGTATCAAAGCTGTCTCTCGGACTGAGACCACAACAGCCAAAAATAAAATCTAATTTTGCCCACAATAATTGAATCGTCTTGCAAGACTACCTGACAAAGAACATCATTATTTTCCTTCAAATGGCGGCAGCACGATAAATGCTGATTGTGCTTTCATTGTTTGTCATGCTAGGCCTTATAGAAAATAATATGTGCATATAATAAAATCAATGAAGAAAATATTGTGGGGGTGTTGCTATCATTGAGCGGTGATTAATTAACTGTATGCCTCCAAACTGCATCACACTGTTTCTGGGCCACATGAATTAGCTGTCAGTGTGACTGATAGTTTTCAAGACAAATCTGTATATTATTGCATGTTACAACAGAAACAGTTTTTTCTTTTAAGAATATCTCAGATATTGTTACATAATTTGAAAATGTTTCTGTTAAGTTGTAATTGATCTACTGAGCATATTTTCATATTCTTAAACATACTTCACGATAAATACATTTCCTCACAGCCTGATCAGAAGACAATATTCTTCTGATCAGGCTGTGAGGAAGGCGCCTGCTTGTTCACATTCTCTCATAAAGCCTTAATAATCCTGTTGTTGTTTCTCTACGTGATGATATTTCTAATTCTTGTGAGAGAAGAATGCAGCAGTGTATGTGTGAAGGAACAGCAGGCAGGGGGACATGAAGCCTTATGATCAGCAGAGGTTTCACCTAGCCCAAAGGACGTGCTGAAGGACGTGTTTGATTGCTTGTATACGCTGACGCTATGTGTCCTCTCATTGGAAGCAACTGCAACAACAGATATATTGTAAAAATACATCACATTTTGCATGAATATGCAGAAGCTGTGCCTCACCTGTATTTCAACTTATTTATGGAGCATGTTAAAACAACCACGGCTGCAAACAATGTGCTGTACGTGGAGTAAAAATGAGGAGCAGAATTATCCGTCCAGGGCTAGCTGTAGTTCCAGATCACGGTGACCTGGAAGCTTTGTCTTGAAGCCTTCAGACACAAGATTTCATGTCGCACACTTTAGTCGATCTCATTAGGAAGGAGATGAGGTTACTACCCTTTGTGACTAGGAGGAAGGAACAAGGTGTTTAAATAATTGGGGGATAAAAATGCCTTTCCTCACCTGTATTAGCATGTAGTGAGTAGGCCTGTCACGATAATTACTAGATTTGCGTTATGTTTTTTTCCGGACTTGATCGCTCTTGCTTGCGATACATCATCAACACCCAGTTACACTGCTTCTTTCCCTCTCATGTAAGTCAACTTGCCTTCCATTATGGGAGGCGGGACACATACGCGCACGCACCCCGACAGACTTCCGTTTGAACAGCGGTGACGCAGGGAGAGAATCAATTACTGTACTGGATGCTACGTTTTCCAACAGAAACTTCATCAGCATTAACAGAATTAGTTCCAAAAGCGAATGCCACAGGAGTGGTGTGGAAACATTTTGGATTCAAGCCAGATGAACGAAAGCCCGCTCACATCAATGAGCCGGTATGTTGCATTTGTCGCATCAACAAAAAAAAAAAAAAAAAGTACATTTATACACAACCACATACACAGCATTTCTTCATCTAGAAAAAACCACAGCGGGACAACGGAGGGCCCTCCATTTCGCGGCACCTTGCCTTTGCCCATCGATGCAAATAGAAACATGACAGCATAAATTGACGCTCGCTCACAGACAGAGTTTTGCGAAAGAGATGCATACATTCAACACTTTTGAGAAAGCAGCGTTTAAAGAAATGCTGCAATCATTTGATAGGCAGTATGAGTTGCCTAATAAAGAAATCCCAAACAGCCATTCCAGCCTTGTCCAACCAGATGAAAACATCTCATTTTACTCTGCCACTACACATATGTGGTTGTATGCGTTAATATTTGTTGGAGTGCAGTATTTGTAAACATTACCATTTATTCATCAAAGGTAGACTATTGTTTTCATTATTCTACATTTCAGTGCCAATGTACATTTTTTTCCGATATGTGCATACAATCTCCACTGGGTCTGTTAGCACACACCCAAGAGACTGAATAATCAAAGTTGACTGCCCCCACTCTCTTCTGGTATCACTTGATCTGTTTCTTGGGCTTCCTAAATCAATAGAATTGGATATATTTATGCAGTAACATGTCCCCCCCCCAACCTGTTCCAGTCTGGCTGAAAGGAACTAGACAGAAATCACAATAATGCCTCCAAGTTTGCCGAGAAAAAAAACAAAAACAAGATAAGCAAGTGATTTGATTTTGTTTAGTTTGTTTAGACTTTTTAAAATGCCTGTCCCACTTTGTGTCTGAGATACTTTGGCAGTGCATTTTAGTTTAAAGTGCACTCGAAAAGTGTAGAAATATTCCGCTTAATCAGTTCATTAATTAATAAATCTTTTCACCTTACTTTCTGTGCTTCCAACTTTGTGGGATCAGCATGTAAAAGGCCCTTTTCTGTCCTGGATGGATAATAGTTACTCAATATTGCAATCAAGAGAGTGTATTTTCCAGATTTGTCAAACGTATGCACTGTATTGCGTGTTTTTTGTGTGATGCTGTTTTTGTTCATTTGCCTTTTGATGAGGTGTGGAAGGTGGAGCCAAATGTGTCATCATACGCTTCCATTTTCTGAAGTGATCAAGGCTTAGTTTAGCAAGCAGGCAAATTCCATCTGCCTGACTTGACCGCCTGTGCCATCTCTGCAGTGCATCCTGCTGTCTCGCTGCCCAAGATGCCCCCTCCTCCCACCGCCTGTTTTGGTGATGCATCTCAGCCTTCCTGACAGGCACACCAGCTGGTTAAGCTGGTTGACTGACTGCTTGTATGGATGTGTTATCGTCTGTTTGCATTCCCGCTTTTTAGTTTGGCTTTACTCTGCTCGTTTTGTGGCCCTACATATTTCCTCTGGACTTGTTGACAGTAAATTATCACGCATCAAAAGCGTTTCTTCATACTTTACTGAAAAAATATATCCCTCTACTGTATTTTTAAATATCGAAATGTAATATAAATTTCAGATCTTGAGTCCACAGAAGTAGGGCTGTATGCAGAGAAAAGTATGACAAAGCTGGACACATGCCTCAGGGTTTGGTCAATGTCTGGCCAGTACAGACTGGGCTAATACTGTCTGACAGTCAGTCAACTAACATAATAGTGTTGCAAAAGGCTGGAGGCGTTCTCTCTGTGTTCCCTACGTCTGCTCTCAAGCATCACTCTGACACATTCCCATCATTAACCAATCACAAATCCTTTCAAAAGTGAGTGAGTCCCAACCTACAATACATTTTAAAATGTGTGATGTGTACAACCACACGCAAACTGCGTTCATGACCAGTTCCCGTTGGTTTCATTCCCAAACGTTTAGTCCATAAAACCACATCTAAAGTCTTCTTTCTATAGTGCTGTGCACGAAGGGATGGTAAACGGGACATTTGATCGAATGGGCGTAGCAAGTAAAAACACGAATCATAATTTGCAGACTCAAAATAGTGTGATTTCACCGGAACATGCATTTTGTTTACATACTAATAGTTTAGCGCGAGTCCTCTATGACCGGTCCTGACTTAAACCATGTGGGAACGACAGTTGACACATCTTGAAAGAGAATGTGTATGGAGACATCCATGTCAAAATCAATACAAAATTCAAGTAGTTATAATCAACTTGGAGCCAAACACACACAAGATTGTGGTTATACTATATAGCTAAGGGTTGCTCTAGAGCGCTAGCATATCTATGGTCTAGCTAGCTCCCAAGTAGCATGCAGGCTAATCCATCCAGCATTACGGATGTTTGCCGCAAGACCATGATTTTGCAACACCCAATAACCGACCCAGATTACTTTGGCCACAATGAAATGTGAGAAGCCATTTGAAATTGAAAAGAACAAAAACTTATTCATACTTTTTTTTTTTTTTTTTTTTTTTTTAATGCTAGAGCATACAGAAGGCCTTGATGCAGCCTCTGACCTGAAGAGGTCGCTTAAAGGAATGGTAGTTATTACAAAAACGGCCAGCATGTGGCAGTAGATTATAAGTGATCAACAACATTGCAAAAAGCTCTTTTCCCCATTGTTTTCAACAGGTTTGTGAATAATGAAACTTAGCTATATTCTAATGCTAATTCCTGCTGCAAACGGAAACAGATAAAAAATTTACCTTTGTTCCTGATGAAAGAAGAGACTAATCTTTCTTTTGATAGGTTCCACGTTTTTATAGCAATAGAACACAATGTTATGTGGGTCTTGCAAAATCAGTAAAAATCCAGTAAAACAGCCGGGAACGAAGGGGGTTGCTTCAGTGAAATGGCTGGAAGTGAATGAGTTAAGTTACGAATCTAACCGGAAATGGGTTTGCTGACATTGGTATGATTAGTGAATCAGGATTTTTAAGAGCGAGTCCATCCCCAAGTGTCTACACTGACAAGAGATCTTCAGGTTGTATGACAGGTGGTGGCTCTCTGCATGACAAATACATCATTATGTTAAATACATGAAAGAGGAGAGAGAAAAGAAGTCTTTTAGTACTTCACTGTTCTCCATAGCAGCTGGAATGTACGTCAGGCTGTGTTACCTCAACCAATGAAAGCATGTGAGTTCAGTAATTCATAGTTTACATCATCCTATAATGATATATTAGCGGTATTAACTGTTTCTTTTGAACAGTTGACACATCTGCAATTATACTTTTTCAAGCCCTCATGCAATTAGCCTGCTATTTCATGACAGCTGCATATTTAATGTGATGTGGATTCCCTCACTCTGCTCCCTTTTCTTCCCATGCTTTGACTTGACTTGTTGTAATGCATTGCATACTCCACTGGGACTGCTTGTTCTTTTACAGGTAAAGCAACGGCTGCCTTGTCAGCACTCTTACTTTTCTGTTTTTCCCAGTGTGAGCAATGAAAAAAGGAGAGCGAGGACTTGTTTTCAGGACCTTGAGCATGGGGAGTGTCGCCTCTTGCTTTAGAGAGTGAGGCAACATTTCTCAAGGTCTCTCCGTCAAAAAGTTTGCCTTGTCCAGACGAAGCCCTCCCTCGTCAACCCTTTCCGCCACCTGGAGCAGATGCTCAGAATGGAAATTGCCTGCATAAATACGCATTTACATGATCCCTGCATCTAATGTCTGGCACGTCCACAATTCCTACTGCAATTGCTGAGAGCAGGTGGAGCAGTTGGAAAGAGTGGGAGCAGAAGCATGTCTGGGAATGGAGTTGGGTTTCTAGAAGCCACAGGTGCGCAGCAGGGGATGGAGGGCCCGACATTGATTTCACAGTCCGCCACCACCATGTAGGATAGCTTGAAAAAGTGTTTCTCCATGGTGTGCATTCAGTAAGACTGCGAAGGAACCTTCAGGGGCATGAATATGTAGATGAATACCCAGTGAGAGCCAGGAAGCCATTCATAGCACAGACCCAAGCTTGTTCCATTAGGCAGGGGAAAGCACTGGATGGAGCGAGGGTCGGAGTCAAAGCGAGGGGAGGAAAGGGAAAGAAGAAAGCAAAATACTCGAGAGGACAGTTAATGATGGCCTCTTTTTCCCATCAAGTGCTTTTTCTTGTTACTGGTGGCTAGCTGTCTCTCGCTCCGTTGATGTTATTTACATCCAGTATACACGCTGCTCACTTATAACTGCCTGACTGGCTATTTGAATAAAACATAGTTACATTAGAGCCAATGATGAAGTCTTTGAAGCTGAAATGAAGGAGATCTAATCCATTACCACAGATTGTCTGCCTTGTCGGGGTGTGTGCGTGTGTAAATTTATAGTGTATGTGTGTAAATGCTTTAGGCTTCCAGGGATCCATCAGTCTCCCGTCTGGACCCAAGCTAAGGGAAGGTCAGCCTGATGGATACATCCTGACATGCACACAGCCTGTGAAGTCAGCTGTGTGTCCGCATGTGTGTGTGTGTGTGGGCTGGCAGGCCAGCCAAGCACAGGCACGGTTCAGCAGAGCAGAGGGCAAAGAGGCGGGTTTGAAGGGATAGTCTGGCTCTCTATGCCCTAGTTTGAAGGGGGTTTGAAAGGGGGTTTAGCTGGCAGAGGGGTTCTTTGGAGGGAGGGGGTGAGGTAGAAACAGGGCAGTGTAGGGGTTTGCTGGACTAACTGTGCGGATGGGTGAAGCGGCTAAGAAAGGGTCCATTCATGACTGGTGCCATCTCTGACTCCCTAAGGGACTCGGTCTTATCAATGACCAAGCCAGCTGGGAGGATGTGAGCGTGCAGTCTCTCACTCTGTCTTTTCCATGCACTCTTTCTTTCGTGAGTCTCGTGCCTCGAACTCAAACACTAAGGATTTGTCAAGGCATGTTGAAATGCGAAGAAAGACCCTGACCAAAAGTTTGCACAAGGTCTAAGCCATCCCAATGAAAGGTACTGCGTGATGCCATCTGGAGATGAATGTAAAGTGGTGCACATTACATGGTGATGAAGCATCAGTGTCAGCTAAATGTCACTTTTATCAGCTATTGTATCCAAACGCCTCAGTATTGGTTCTTGCTAGGTGAAAAAGCACTGACAGACAATGTGTTGGCTTAGACAATTCCTCATATCCATTTTTGTTACTTTAAAAGGTATTAAACAGGCCCAGAACTTAGGTGCAGTTTGTTGTTTGCCACCTACCTCTAACAGTGTAAAAACTATATCACGCAGACTCTACATGAGTTATTAACCACTTGTACTGAAAGGAGGAAAACTGTTGGTTCCAGTGCAAGGTCTGCATCAGATGTCAATTTACACTTGCAGTTTGATATTATGAGCAACAAGCTTTTCTTCCCACCCCTTTTGTTTTCAGCTAGTTCTGTCTCATTCTCTTAATTGTATTTTGCTGAAATAGAGGATCTTCAGTCATGAGCAGGCACATGCAGCGTAGCCATCCGAATATTTAAGCAGTGTATTAGAGCATTACCTAGGAAGGTTCCGACTGAAATGGGCCCAAGCTTAACGTCAACGTGACACATTTCACCATCACACGCTAGGGGTGGGAACCTCTGGGTACCTCACGATTCGATACTATATGTGATACAAAAGGCTCACGATAACGATCATCTCACAACATGACCTACGATAAAACTACTCAAGACATAAACACACGTTTTTTTTTCAATGAGAAAATAGCTTCTTTTTGGACCATCTCTGAAACACAATATTAAAACCGGTGTCTTCTTCACAGTGAGTACTTTAGTGTATTTACAAAAAACAAAAAAACAAAAAACAAACAAATGCAAATGTCTTCTTAACAGAGACAACTTTCTGTGAACAAATGTGTGTCTTTTTTTAAACACTATTGTCATGCAACATGTCACTTCAAAAAGTCGAAACATCCATCTAGGGGTGTTAAAAAAAAATCGATTCGGCGATATATCGCGATACTACATCGCGCGATTCTCGAATTGATTCAATAAAAAAAAAATCGATTATTTATTTTATTTTTTATTTTTTGAAGAGCTCAGAATTGTTCATTCGGTAGTCTTACCGATTCAACGTCTTATCATCATTGCCTTTTTTTTTTTCTTTTTTTTGTTTTTGTTTTTGTTTGTGTGAATCGATTTTTAAACTTCCATTTTTAATGGAAAAATATTGAAACGTCTGACTTCGGGGTTAGGATTCACACCTTGAGCATGGAAGAATGTTATATGAACGGAACATTAAGCCTTAATATTTTATTTTAATGCTGTTCAAACATGAAACAGATTGCAACCTCTATAAGACTGAAATTTCAGATAAATAAATAATAAATTTTCATATAAATCTTACACTCTACGAGCTTAATGATTAGTATTTTCTAAATTTGAATGAAAAAAAATCTCAACAATCGACTTATAAATTCGTATCGGGATTAATCGGTATCGAATCGAATCGTGACCTGTGAATCGTGATACGAATCGAATCGTCAGGTACTAGGCAATTCACACCCCTACATCCATCCATCCATCTATCCATCCATCCATCCATCCATCCATCCATCCATGCATCCATTTTCTTGACCACATATTCCTCACAAGGGTCGCGGGAGGTGCTGGCGCCTATCTCAGCTGGCTCTGGGCAGTAGGCGGGGGACACCCTGAACTGGTTGCCAGCCAATTTATATTTATTATTACAAACTTATTATGTTTTAAAACTTTAACATTGAAGATATAATACACATTTTGCATTGAAACGTATGCAAAACTGAGTTACTCGCTGGACAGATAAATGTCTTACACAAGTAAAAGTAAGCTCATGTTTTTCTTAAAAAAAACAACCAAACAAACAAAAGAGAACGTATGATGTTCCCAATCACTGATGAAATGTGTGTAAATGGTAATAAATGATGCCCAATAGCCTCTCTTAACTCTAAATTTATTTTTATTTTGCTTTATTTTGATGTGCATGATTTATCTTAAACCAGATGTCATTTAGCAAGGGCCCATTTGCTTGAAACTTGCTTCCTTTAGGTTACTGTAGATTCATTTGATGACTTTGGACCACATTCCCATGCACGCCTCTGAAGTCCAGTATCATTCCCTCCAATGTTTTCTACATTCTTTGGTTCTCTTACTTTTACCATGATTTGAATAATTAAGGATATTTCTGTTAAACATTCCAGATTGATAAATGGGATATCAACTATGCTTACTTCTCCCTTTTGGGAACTAAATCACAAATGTCAAAGAGATTTGAAGTTTTAACTTAAACATCCACTCTGAGCAAGAGGGGCAGAACATCTTCCTGGAAGTGTTTCAGGTTGGCTGGATAAGACTAATATTTTTAGATTATTTTATTTTTCACAAGAATCCCCTCGGTTATCTACTGGATGTAACAGCATGTTAATTGGAATTTGGAAATGGTTCAGGACTGCTGTGCAATATATAGTACTCCTCTTTCATCTAATCATAGATATTTATCTCTTCGAGTGATCTTTGTGCACCACTGTATGTCTGCGTGTACTGGGAAAAGCCCATGTGAGAAATTGATACAAACATATTCAAACACAAACTTAGCCAACTAAAAGATGGAATGAATCTCAGCAAAGGCTCAAGATAATATTTAAGTTGGGTGCCGAGTGGATAAAGTGGTTCGGATTTCTGCCTCACGTTCAGGAGGTCTGAGTTTGAGTCTCTTTTTGGAACATCTCTGTGGGGAGTTTGCATGATTTGCCCGGTGCTTGCATTTGGTTTGTCTGGATCCTTGTATTCTTGTTCCTATTATTAATGTCTGGACACTAGTTGGGCTTTGTGATTACCGTATTTTCCGCACTATAAGGCGCACCTAAAAGCCTTCAATTTTTTCAAAAGTCGACCATGCGCCTTATAATCCAGTGCGCCTTATATATGGATCAATATTGAGCCGCAACAGGCCTCGCTGTCAAGACGCTATCGGTGACCCTGCACGATCGGTGACGCAGAAGATCCCGCCATCTTGGATCGCTAGCTAATACTAACACTTTACCTCAGAGAAAATAATAAAACAGCTGTTTATTGATTTTGGGAGTGAATGGAGTTGTCAGAAAGCTGGTTTGTAATCTATTAATATAGTTTGACTGACCTATATGACTGTTTTGTTGACATTCCCTTTAGCACAGCACCATCTAATGGATGCATAACGTAACCCCAGCCTCTACTGTAGCGCCTTATATATGGGAAAAGTTTGTAAAATATGTCATTCATTGAAGGTGCGCCTTATAATGAGGTGCGCCTTATAGTGTGGAAAATACGGTACTATAGTACTAATATGGATGCTTAATAATGATTATTTAACAAAAGATTAAACAATTTACATACAAAAAAATCTAATGATATGTACTTTTGTTCAAAGATGATGCTGGAAGTTTGTATGTTTGGGAATATTGCTTATTAGTCATGGACAGCAACGTTCTCTTGGTTTGAATTTTTACCCAGTGCACTTGGCGTTTCTCGACAAGCTCACATTAAGTGTGAAAATAAGATCTTTGAATGGCTGACGCTCCTGTCACACTTGTGTGTGTGAGTTTTTAATATATTTGTCAGTCACAGAATAGTTCTATTATGGTAGCAGCAGTGCCCTCTAATGTGATCACATGTAATATAATGAGGAAAAAAAGTGAAGGAAAACACCCTGAAACTGATGGTCTTGTTTGAATGTCTTCTTTTTTTAATGATTGTTTATTCTTCCTCACACAGAGCGCCAGAAATCATCCTGGGCCTGCCGTTCTGTGAGGCGATAGACATGTGGTCCCTGGGCTGTGTGATAGCTGAGCTCTTCTTGGGATGGCCACTCTATCCGGGAGCCTCAGAGTATGATCAGGTATTGGACCATAAGTTGACTTTACATGTTTGGTTGTTTGGATGCTTGCACATTCTTCACAAGCATTCATACATGCGTGCTTGTAAATGGGTTTTCAATTGGGTTGCTTCAATCCCCGCAAACCCCCCGGCCCCGCCCATTTATAGCAACATATGCCACAGTGCCACTCGTCCAATTAGTGGGCCCCTGTGTTCCAGAGCGAGACATAGCTGAATTCCCTCAATCAGAATCAATGGCAAGACCATGACAGAGTTCTGCTTCAACGCCAAACAAACTCGTCGGATTTAACCCAAGCTTGGCAGAATGTCTCATTTGTAAATCATTGCTATTTTGAATTGGTGCTTGTATTCTTGGAATGTTCCCTCAGATGCTCTTTCTTTGTCCTCAAACTGCCTTGAAATGCATTTTTTTTTGTTTTTCTGTCTTGAAGATTCGGTACATCTCACAGACTCAGGGTCTGCCTGCAGAGTATCTGTTGAGTGCAGGGACAAAGACCACCAGGTTCTTCAACAGAGACCCAGACTCTGCCTATCCTCTGTGGAGACTTAAGGTAAAACCAAACTCACCTAAATTCATTAACAAAATCACTTAAGGTGTCAGTTTGGGCAAATTAATTAGAAATTGACGTTTTATTTTGTATTATTCCAGTGTTAGTACTAGGAATGTAACAATAACAGCAATATCACTTTAAAATTATTCGTCATCATGTTACGATATTAAAAGCAGCACATCTGTTAAAAAAGGCCAAGGCGTTTTCCATTTGTGAAGTTCCAGCATCCTCTGTTGCTTAGTTTATTAGTGCAGTTAATTTTAATTAGGTATGTTTTGGCCACCTATGTTTAAAACCCACGCTAATTGCCAGACTAAGGGGAACGTCACACATTTATATTTTTCAACATCTCCGTCAAAAAACATTACTTTTCACCCGCTTCAGCCGAACACAGCATTGTGAACGACATAGACCGTGATACTTCGCGCCGTTGGGCCAATAGTAACAAAAGACAATAAAACGACCAACGACCAACAAACTGGCCAAGCCTATTATTATTATTATTTTGTCACTGCTGTTATTATGTACAAAAACACTATATTGTGCTTTTTTTCTACTATACACTATTTTGAGTTTTTATTCAGTATTGTGAGCTTTTTTTATTTCGGCAACCTCCCCACACTGCTGTGATAATCATCATATGGTTCATATCGTGATAATATTGTGTTGTGACATTGGATATCGTTATCACTACTTACAGTATACAACCTATATTATACTACGCAGCCATAAAAAAATAAAATAAATAAAAAATAAACTACGCAATGCTAGAGCATTTATTGCATCAGTCATAAGTGAATCAAATTACAGTATGAGTCCTTTTACAGACTATGTCAAAGATTTTCAATGTGGTTAGGGTCTAGATGATGTCTCATTCTCCATACATTTTTCACTATTGGACCAATGGATAGTTTGTTTAAAGCAGGAAAAATGAGGAAATACAGGCTTGTATTGTCAGAATAAGATATGTTGGGTTTATCATTTTATCTTACCTCTCTTATCTTGAAAACATTTTTTTCCTGAGTTCGCCGTGTATTCAAAATTGTTTTCCTTAAGAACAAGAAGCTGTTTAGTCCCAATATTTATTTTCATAGCACTGAGTTATGTAGAAATAGCAGCTAGCCATGTGTTTAACAGAGGTGTTTACGTGATATCTGATCACAAACGTTTAAGATTTTTCCCCCCCCTGAATAATTGTTACATGATTTCCGAACACACTCTCCCCCGGGTTTTATTATTTAGTCCATAACCAACTCATTATTGTCTGTCTTCTCTACCTATGATTTATTTGATCTGCCTATCATTATCTACAGCATGCTACGGTTATGTTTAAAAGAACCATGACTCGTGCTTGAACTTTTGCCTGTAGAATGTCATGTGGAAAAAGTCACTGATTAGCTTTATTATGAACTCATGGTGTCTTATCCAAGAATAGGCGTGTTGATGACTTGCACAACTGCACGTGTCAGTTTAAACTTTGCAACTTTACCTGCCTGTGTACCAGTTTCATGTAGATGGGCAATCAAATGTTCTTTCTTTTGAAATGTATAATATTAATTTTTAATGGCAGTATGAACTAAGCATGATTTTTCTACTTTTTCAACTGATTTCAATAACAGTTTTACCATATCACCATATAAACACATGCACATGCCAACATACAGCGCATAATTTAATGAAAGTAACGAGTCATCCCTGTCTCCTGTTTGACAACTGACAAACATTTGCATCCATTTCTCCCAATCATAGGATGTTAGATGAGTTTGTTTGTATATGACCCCAGGGTTGCTCAGTGGGCAAGCTGTGTCCTGCTGTACATCAGCAGCAAGAGGCTCTAATGAGTCACATACAAATAGTGCAGGTCGAGAGGGGAAGCATGTTGAGGGTTTGAGAGGAACATCTGCTTTATGTCTCCTTTAGACTCCCGAGGACCACGAGGGAGAAACAGGGATCAAGTCCAAGGAGGCACGCAAATACATCTTCAACTGTTTGGATGATATGGCCCAGGTATGTAGTTACAATATCACAAACCACTATATATATTAGTGTTGTTCCGATACCGGTATCGGCAGAGGTGCCGATACTGCATTAAAATAGGGGTATCGGTATCGGTGACTACTCACAAGTAACATGCCGATACCATTAATTCCAACACTAATATAGGATTTTGGATGCAGCATCTTGTGTCTTGCTGGTGCACGGCGTTCACTGGTATGTGACATGTTCACTGCATGCCGATCTAAGATATCCTATTGGCCCTTGAATGCTCTGAACCAATGACAGGACAGCTTTTTCATGTTGAGGAAAAAAATAACTTAAGTATCGGTATCGGCCGATACTGCAAAGCTGGATATCGGTATCGGTATCGGGAGCCAAGAAACGGTATCGGAACAACACTAATATATATTTAGGGATGTTCAATACTTTTTTTTGTATATTATATTTTTATATACCAATGCCAGTACAGTTACGCAACTCTTGAGTAGTCACCGATAATGATACCAAGTACTGATACCATTAGTACTTTTGGCTTGTAAAATTTCTCCCCCAATAAATGACATATAATTTTAAAGAAATACCTATTTGGGATGGGCGAGTACCGGTATCGGTATCGGGCCGATACCAGCCTTTTTTCAAGTACTCGAGTACTCGTGACGCAGACGAGTACAAGCGGCCGATGGCAGAGGGGGAAGACGTTAAGTGAGTCCTCCTTGCAGCAGTTTTTCACCAAAACTTCACCGGTTTGGAAATACTTCAAAATTGTGAATCTTAAACTAAAAGAGCATTTTTGTGTTTTATTTTGAGCGTTAAGACTATTGAAGAGTGACTGTGCTGTTTTTTGTCAAAATTAAAGGAAATCCATTTGTTTAAAAATATCTTTTAGTGATTTTTTTTATTTGTCAAAATGTACTACTGGTATCGGCAGTTGCTTTCGGTATCGGTGAGTACTGACGGTCTGAGTATCGGTATCGGTATTGGTCGGAAAAAAAGTAGTATCGAACATCCCTAATACCTATATATCCCTCTACTGGTATTGGTTGCCATCATAATTACCAATACCTTAATATAAGGCCTATGAAATCCTGATTCAATTGCATCCATAATTTTAAAGAACGATGGAAATAAAACAAGTAGGAGAAGCCTTTAAATGTGCTCTGCTCTCTATGCTACGAAAAACAAGTCATCAGTGGGAATCTGTTTTGATGGTGCTGTGTAACAACAGGAAGTGACTTGCAATATATCAACATACACAAAGAAAATTACTGGCTTTTAACCAGTCTTTATATAATGTCACTTTTCATTAGGACTCCCAGCATCCGTGGTTGGAAAATTCACATGTAGCCATGACATTTTGATAGGACGTGCCTGACACTGAGATGATAGTGAGTTTTGTTTGCTCTCACACAGCCAAATACTGCTCCAGCTAGATACGACAAAGGGAATGGAAAGTTACAATATTTTTTCCCAGGCCCCATTGCCTCGCCAAGAGTCCTCTCTGATCACTATGCTGCTAGATTCTGCCCCTGATAACGACAAAGCTGGTGAACTATTTGCTTTGAAATATGCTCATCTTGATGCGCAAGCAGCTGCAGCCTCTGGAAACTGTCCATATGGGTACATGCAGGTACATAAATGATGGGGACAATTATGGCTGTCCACTAGGGCCCATGGCGGCACCGAGTCCTGTCTGGAATAACACGCTCTCGGCTAGTACAAGATTTTATCGCTGCCCGGGCTTGTTGAATTTACAGTTGCCATGCAAACACGCACATACAGCACATAGTTCAATGAAAGCAACCTGCACGGGTGTTGATATCCCACGGCTCGTCTCGGTCTTCAACGCTTCAAGCGCTGTCACCCGTCTTCCTCTCACTGTTGCAGCCCGACTCAGTTTACTCTGAAAACACAGAGGATATAAAGCTGAACAAGCGTAATGTGGGAGAAAACTGCCTACTATGCCCCATCTCACCATATCCTCCCGTATAAACAAGTCAGTATTGTGGACATCTGTCCCTGTATATATAATGGATGACATAGCTAAAGGCCCTGAAAGACAAGAGGGCTGCGGATGCCAGGAAGATAACAAACATCCTTGCTGTTTTGGGAAATGTGGCGAGGCATTAGTCCCAAGTATATATCTAATTTGAGTAAATCAGGGAACATCTAACTGAAATGAACTGGAAGTCTGATATAGATGGGAGGAAGGGCAGAGCTCTTGACCCTACTCGAGGCTCCCATGCTTCAAAATATAGATATTTTTTTAAAACATTTTTTTTTTCAGTGTTGTTTTAATTGGTTTTCAAAGCCGGTTTGTTAGTTTTTAATAGTTTTTTTTTCTCGAAAATGCTTCATTTTAGTGTACTTTTTGTTAGTTTATTATTATTATTATTATTATTATTATTATTATTATTATTATTATTATTATTACTAGTACCGCGATTGGCTGGCAACCAGTGTTCAGGGTGTACCCCGCCTACTGCCCGAAGCCGGCTGGGATAGGCTCCAGCACCCCCAACAACCCTTGTGATGAGCAAGCGGTTAAGAAAATGGATGGATGGATGTATTATTATTATTATTATTATTATTATTATTTATTATTTAAATTTTGGGCACAATTCCAGTGTGCAAAATAAAAAATAAACATAGAATGTACTGTGTTTTTTGTAGTAAAAACTCCACAAAATTAATATTTTAAGAACAACCATCCACAAATCAATATACATATAATAGTACAAAAGTACCACTGATTGTCACGTCCATCTAAGTGGGGTAAAATTTGGTCTGTATTTGACCCCATCCAGTGAGGGAGCGGCGAGCAGCAGCAGGGGCTTGCGCTCGGGGATCATTTGGTGATCTAACCCCCTAATTCCAACCTGTAATGCTGAGTGTCAAGCAGGGAGGCAAATGGGTCCCATTTTTATAGTATTTGTTTGCTATGACCCGGCCAGGGATTGAACACATGACCTTCTCCAGTCTATGGGTGGAGACTCTACCACTATTCCACTGTGCTGGTGCATAGACTTTGAAGGATTCAAGGTATCACAATCTTAAAATCATTCAAATGCGAGTACTGAACCCCACCAGTTTCCTATGTTTCCTATGTGTTTCATTTAACACATATTTATTGAAAAATAAAATAGGTTTATTTGTGTGTGCGTGTGCTCAAATTGAAGACATAGGTATATTTACGGTTGAACAGTGAGCGTAGCCTTTTCATCTAATCTGGCTCTTTTCACCTCAAATTCAGAAAGTGTTGTATTCTTGTATTCCCCATATCCATGCAATTTAAGGTAGTGTTCCTTTAGTTTTGCTAGAAAGCTAGTTGTACTAATCAATTATTCAACTTTGCATTGCAAATCATGCGATCCGATTACTCAACTCAACTCTCTATTTATAGAGCACTTTAAAAATGTTTCCTTAAAATGTAAAGCAGGGGCAGCAGATACAATGACAACAGCAGAGGCCCCACAATTGAACCCTGTGGAACACCATCTGTTCTGTTACATTATACACGTGAATTAATGTTGCAGTTTGACCACTTCATTGTTTTGCTCGACATCGTATGAAGGGATTACAATAATAAAGAAATAACAACAGCCACAAGTTGACTCTTGGGTGCACTAAATTCTCTGCAGCACATATAAGCAAAACAATGTAGCATGATCACCTGCAGCCAATGATGGGAAAGTGGTGCATTTCATAAATCATTTGAATCGGGTGTGTATCTTGACCTCCGCCGAACCCTTGAGACTGACTGACTGAACACATGGGATTCGATCGAACCTCGGTTAAGAACCACATATATGAAACAAAATGGAAAGCACCTGTCACCTAGCGTCACATTTCGGGCTGAGTTAAGTGACAACAGCAACAAACATGCAAGCTTATTGCCGGCGCGACATCGTCTGGTGGCGCTTTTTTGTATTGGTTGCTGCTAGATAATGTGATTGACACTAATGCATGACACATGTCTCTCTTTGAATTGTATGGCAGCTGGCAAACGTTCTGTAATGTGCATTACTGCTCATTTGCAACTACAGTCGAACAGGATCGGCCACAACTTTCATCTGTTGGACTTTTATAACTCGTCACTAATTTGCATCCCTGATGACAAACGCTTGAAGCTTTGGCAGGCGTATGCGCTCTTCCGTTGTTAGTGCTCTTGTTGCTTCTGTTGTAGTCATCGCTTATTGGCAGATTTACTCAAGCTGGAGAGCTGCATACAGGTCAGCGTACAAGCGAGCGCGTTTTGCAACACAACTCCTTCGGTGTTGTGCGCCCCATCTGCCACCTCTGTCTTCACTCCTGAGTGGCATGTCAGTGCTCCTCAAGACACAGATGTGGCTCCATCCAACAGATGTTCACACGCAAGGCCAACCTTCCTCATCCTTCTGGCCATCCTGGCAATATGTGTAACTTTATTCATTTATTCATTATGATGCACTAAAACAGTTTTATTTCATGAGAGAATTAAATCTTATTGAATAATGTACAATTTATACTGTATTTTCCGCACTATAAGATGCACCTAAAAGCCTTCAATTTTTTGAAAAGCTGGCCATGCGCCTTCTAATCCAGCGCGCCTTATATATGGATCAATATTGAGCCGCAACAGGTCTCCCTGTCAAGACGCTATCGGTGACCCTGCATGATCGGTGACGCGCATGCGCAGAAGATCCCGCCATCTTGGATCGCTAGCTAATACTAGTACTTTACCTTAGAAAAATTTATAAAACAGCTGTTTATTCATTTTGAGAGTGAATGGAGTTGTCAGAAAACTGGTTTGTAATCTATTAATAATGTTTCACTGACCTGTCTGACTGTTTTGTTGACATTCCCTTTAGCGCAGCACCATCTAATGGATGCATAACGTAGCCACAGCCTCTACTGTAGCGCCTTATATATGGAAAAAGTATTAAAATATGTCATTTATTGAAGGTGCGCCTTATAATGCGGTGCGCCTTATATGTGGAAAAAGTTTTAGAATATGTCATTTGTTGAAGGTGCGCCTTATTGTGCGGGAAAATACGGTATCTAAATAGAAGAATGTTGGAATGATATTATTCAAATAGAATGGTAACAGTGGTCCGTCGTGAACCAAATTTGCATGTGCACCTTTCCCAAAGTCATTTCTTCCACCAGTTACAGACAGCATGTTTATTCCCCACCCCATTCCGCAGATTATTCCTTTATCACTATCGAGAGGTGTGGTCACAGACTCTGAATAACTTGCATGGGGGGGAAAGAAATGCATCAGATTTGTGGTGGTGACTGGCAGCACATCTGATAGCCCCTGAAGCAGGCCTGCAGATAAGCGCTTGTAGCTTTATGAAAGCAGACCTGTTCCTCTGCATGTCACAGTAAACAAGGCTGCCTGTCTGTTCCCAGTGTCCTCACACTGCCTGACAATCTTGTTGGCTTAAACAAAGAGCAGCTATATCATGACCTTGGTGCTTGTTTAAACACAGGGAATGAGGCGAAAGCAAGTCCAATCTTTTCCACTTTGTTTAGTTTGCTTGTTGGCAGGGTGCAAAGGATTTGTAATAAATCATCTCCTTCACTAATGAGGTTATGTTTTCATTGACATGGCTTCATCTAGTTGTTTGTTTTGCGTGCAACTGTTTTGCAGTGGGAACGGTTCCATCATCTGTAGTTTCATTGATGATATCAATTTATAAATAAAATGAGAAGCGGGACGGTGATATTTTTCTGTGTCATTCCTGCGGCAGCTGTTGAAGGTGTACTGCCCCTCGCCCAACTGGAGACCACGATTGACTCGCCTGTGTTTCTGAACAGGATAAGTGGCATAGAAAATGAAGGCTGCGTTTAGCAGTGCATTAATTCCTAGTCAACTCAAGCAAACAGTGGAAAGAACATGTTCAGACGCTTCTGTGATACCTCATCAGATCAGCTTTGAATCTTTTTGTGCTTCTGGTGGCTCCTATCAACTAAAAAGAGGTCAGCTTTTATCTAGATACAGAAATTCTGCATTTATGCCTTTGTCTCTGTCTCTGAGTGCATTTAATATGTGTGAAATGTCCATTCACATGAAATTCCAGTTGAGCTTGCATATTGTCATCCAACTAGCAGATTTAATTAGTTGGAGAAATGAGCAGAACAACTTGTTCTGGCTGATCTGTGGCCCCAGGTGCAAGACGGAAGACCCGCCTCCAGTTCCCTGCCTGTTAAATCAATGCGTGTTCACCATGTTGCTTTGCATGTGAGCAGGCGTGAGCTGCTTGGGCCAGCATTTGAATACAGATGAAGCAGTGTGATGCTTCTCAACATATTTAGGTTCACTTTGTCGCGTCAGCTTTCTCCTCAGAATGGTGTCCTTTGTAGAGGAATCACTTTTTTTTTTCTCCCTCACCACTAACCAAACGTTGAATTTTCTGTTTTTAGTTTCTTATGCTTTCATGTTGTCACAACTCAGGAATGAATATACTGTCTCGATATTTCAAGTGGCACTACAAATAGCAGTGCAAATGTTTAGAATGTCACTGAAGAGCAAGCCTGGTAATACCTGAACAGATGAGTGTGCAGATTTTTGCATTAAGTGTTTTTCCAGCATCGGAAAAAAAAACAACTAACGTTTGCAAAGAAACATGACAAAAACCTCCAACATACACACAAGCACGCACACTTGACTGTGCCGCTATTTGCTGCCTGCAGGTGAACATGACGTCAGATCTGGAGGGGAGTGACTTGCTGGCCGAGAAAGCCGACAGGAGGGAGTTCATCGACCTGTTAACCAAGATGCTGACCATCGATGCAGACAAAAGAATCACACCTATCGAAACACTCAACCACCCTTTTGTTACAATGTCGCATCTCCTCGATTTCCCGCACAGCACTCAGTATGAGCTCTATTTATCTAATTACCTTCTTTCATGGCGTAATTGCATCTGCCACTCATAAAACCACGCCCGTTCCCTCTGTGTCACTTCCTAGTGTGAAATCATGCTTCCAGAATATGGAGATCTGCAAGCGGCGTGTCAACATGTACGACACGGTCAACCAGAGCAAGACGCCCTTCATCACCCACGTGGCCCCCACCACCTCCACCAACCTCACCATGACCTTCAACAACCAGCTCAACACTGTGCACAGCCAGGTGACACCCAACAACTTATTTTGTCCTTTGACACACAGCCATGACATGTTTGTGTGTAAAATTCAATTTGAATTCCAAAACCATACTAATGCTGTGTATTTGTACCTCAATGACAACAACTCTGGACTATGAATCACCATGATCAAAGTAATCAATCCCCAGTCACGCTGACAAAAACAGCTGAAAATGATCCAGTCAACCAGTTTTCAGGTTTATATATATATATATATATATATATATATATATATATATATATATATATATATATATATATATATATATATATATATATATATATATATATAAAATTTCGTGCAGTATTGCATATGTTTACATTGACTCTAAGCATGACGTGCATGTGTTTTAGCCCCAGGGCTCCCCCTACTGTTGTGAAGAAAGATTTACTTTTGGACCACTACGTTGGTTAATAAAACATGGACAGCCATTAATTTGGATTCGTTACTAGACCATGACTTGCTCAGAAGCACAGTACGGCAAGCCAGTCAATGTAAACATTAGCAGAACCTGCAGTCGATGTGATATTTGATCATTTTTGTATGCATCAACATTTGTAGATACACTGCACACAACACCAAAGCAGCATTAGTGTCTCCACAAACAAATTGTTGACTGCCTAACAGGTGATCCGGGGTTGCCATAGTGATGACTGAGATGCTGTTATTGGTATTTCAAGCCATATATGTAAATGGTTTAGAAGCTGTCATTTAAGCCAAAATGACTGAATACCGCAGTGATAATTTAAATGTGAAGCCGCTCATGACCTCTTGTTTGCATCTTTTTTTCCCGTGCGCGCATTTCCTGCCCTTCGATCCTGCCTTTCTTCCTTGTATATCTATCTGGCTGCATTTCTGTCTGCAGCCAGGTCCTATGGGATTGTCACAAAGTGCTGATTGCACACATGACAAGCCCTGCTTCCTGCTTATCTTGCATTCTGGAGCTTTAAGTCCTCGAGAATCCCTTTACCCCGGGCTTCGTCTCCTTCCCTCCTCTCATTCCTGTCCTCCTCTGTCTTCTCACTTCTCTCCATTTCCCCTGGATTTGAGCTTGTGGCGCTTTACTGCTTCCGCACGGCGTGGAATGGGAATTGCTGACTTTTGACTCTTCTAGGCTTTAGATTGTAGATCCTGAATCTCTTAAGACGATGATTTTAAATATTATCTTCCATTCTGCTGAAGCATCTTGCTTATGCTGTGTAGGATGCAACAGCACTTCATTTTTACTGTTATTTACACAGATTAATTGTCATTTCTCTCATGTGTTTTGACAAATGTCACAGTGCCACATTGATTATGCTCCCTCCCTGTTGTATTCATCAAACGCACTAAAGAGAGCAAACAATACATGAAAATGTTGCATATTTCTCACCCCCATATAATATATGGACAATGACAAGAGGAAAACTTGATGATGTATTTAATCTAACAAAGTCTGGTATTGCACACGTCTTATTTCTGGTCAAGACATGCTGAACTACTCATAGAGTGAGAAGGTTACATAATTGATGAATGACTGTTGGAGGTGAAAAATTACTCTTGTCAAGCATATTGATTTGTAGGCTGCGCCAAATTTCCTCGCAGCTCATAGAGGTTTGTGATTTTGTATCACACATTTGAACCAAAATAATTCAGCAATTGTCTTGCTTAATATTGCATTGCTTAAAAGAACCACACAGCATATAAAGTGTAAAGTCTCTTTATGAGATCATGTAGTTTGCTTATATCTTAACTACTGTTGCACAAACTGATGCATCAGTAGATTCATTCAGTTTAAAAGCGGCATGGTGCTGATGAGTTTAATATTTTGTACATTGATTGGCTGTCATTATTTCGTCAAAATGCATTCAACATCCCAATCTGTTTTTTCAGTTGGTTTCCATCAATGCCCGGCAATCCACCTTCTATATTGCTAAGTGTGTCTGTGCCTCCTCTACTCTTTATTGCCTCTCCCACCTTTGAGCAATTCTACCTACTATTCCCATCAGTGGCACCCTCTCATTATTATTATTTTTTTTTCATCTTGGTCCCATCATTCCTTTAGGGCACCAACCTGGTTCCCTCCTCCACCAACAATTCCACCCTTTCCTTTGCAAGTCCTGATGTCTCCATACTAAACTACCAATCTGCACTCTACCAGCCCTCCGCTGCCTCCATGGCAGCTGTGGCCCAAAGGAGCATGCCCCTTCAGACGGGGGCTCCTCAACTCTGCGCTGCCCGGCCCGATCCCTTCCAGCAGGCGCTCATCGTCTGTCCTCCTGGCTTCCAAGGTAAACCGGACCTAGCAGTAAGAATGCATTGGCACGCAGACAAAATGTGGTAAAAACGAGGCTTAAGATGGAACACCACACAAGTGGCTACTATTAACTCATTCATTTACATTGATCACATTCACAACCTTGCTGTTCTATGATTATTTTTTTTATAATTTTGATTATACCCTTTTCTCTTGTAATCAGTAGGTAAGTTTTTTTTAAATTTAACCATTTTGCCAAAACCCGTAGAAAAATAACTTTTCGTGTAAACAAACATATCAATCAAAACAGCGACTTTGACGGTATTCGTGACATTTCTAACATCTGACCAGTGGTTTTATTCTATATCTATCCATCCATCCATTTTCTTGACCGCTTATTTCTCACAAGGGTCGCGGGGGTGCTGGAGCCTATCCCAGGCGGCTTTGGGCAGTAGGTGGGCTACACCCTGTACTGGTTGCCAGCCAATCGCAGGGCGCACAGAGACCAACAACCATCCACACTCACAAGCACACCTAGGGACAATACGGAGCACCCAATTGACCTGCCATGTATGTCTTTGGAATGTGGGAGGAGACCGGAGTACCCGGAGAAGACCCACGCAGGCACGGGGAGAACATGCAAACTCCACCTGGGAAGGCCGGAGCCTGGACTCGAACCCGAGTCCTCAGTACTGGAAGGCGGAGGTTTTATTCTATAAAATTAGCTAATTAATTTTTTTATGGCTTTTGATTATAAAATAATCTATTTAGTGAAATACAAGCACATGTCACCTCACCGTATCAACATAACAAACGACGTAACTTGACCACAGCACTGAATGTTTTTATTTTAATGGTCAACTTAACAACTTAAAGAGGACATAAACCCAAAACATGTCTTTCCAATTATTTGTTATATGTGCCCTCACAGTCTAAACACAGCATTCTGATGAATATTGTGTTTGGGGAATATGAATGAACGCCATACAGCTAGAAAATACAGTTTTTTTTTGTTTTGTTTTTTTATCCGTCTCAGGGTGTTCGCCATTCGCCATGTTGACTGAAAATGACATCACAGTTGTTCAGGTCTCGGAAAAAAAACATTCACGGCTCACTTGTTTTCTGAAATTGAGCCGTGATTGGTTGTTCCTTAAGCAACTGTGATGCCATTTTCAGTCGACAGTGGCAAAATGGCCGCCCCTTGAGAAAGAATGCCGTGTTTAGACTAGTGTGGCTGCATAGAACATATTATTGTTCGAAATGTTTTTGGGTTGGCTTCTCCTTTAAGTTGTTCTTGGCATTTAAAGGGATACTTTACTTATTTAGCCATTTTTGGCAGTCAAACATGAATATTTTGCCTATAATAAATGTGATATATTATTTTCATTATTTTTCATGTACAATTAGTACCTTTAAAAACACATTGGCAACATTCGGTCGACTGAAAATAACATCACAAGGGCTCAGGTAACCAATCACAGCTCAGCTTGTGAATGTCACATGACCAAACCTAGAAAACAGGTGAGCTGTGATTGGTTACCTGAGCCCTTGTGATGTCATTTTCAGTTGACAGCAAGTTGCAAAATGTGTTTTTAAAAGTACTATTTATCCGTGAAAAATAATGAAAGTATCACATTACCGTAATTATAGACAAAATATTAACTTGTTATTGCTATAATGGGCTAAATAAGTGAAGTATCCCTTTAATGAGTTATCGCTTAAAACAGCATTTTTTTAACTCGTAAAATACATGTTCAATTTTAATCCGCTTTTGTGTTCTCCCATGTGCAAAGGCAAACCCTTTCTGGCACGTTTGCTTTTTACTGCAAAGCTCATCCAACTGCACTAAGACAGAATTAGTTTTACCCGACCAACAATGACCCCATTATAACTTAAATAAATACAGTTTCACCCTCACAGTTCAACACCTCCCACAAACATTATTGCTTTGAGGCAATGACTTTTATTTCTGCTTTGATTCATATTCTGTGTTTAGGGCACGGTTATTGCCTTCTAATATGAGTTGCTAAATATACACATTGTTTATATTATAATATGTTGACATCCTGTTTGTTTTCTGCTCCTTCCCAGGATTGCAGGCATCGCCTTCCAAGCACAACAGTTACTCCATGCGGATGGAGAATGCTGTTCCCATAGTGACACAGGCCCCCGGCGCTCAGCCTCTGCAGATCCAACCAGGCCTCCTTACTCAGGTACGTACAAAGGCATTCCATTTTAAATTATACTAATATACACTATGTGGGCAGAAGTGGGCCTTTCCACCTACAGAAAGCTAAAATAGAAGAAAGTAAAAAGTCGTTGTTACATCAGCTTCGGCACTTCTGGGAAGACTTTTTGCAAGATGTTTTTCATCCTTTTTTTTTTTCTTTTTTGTTCTCTCCAAACGTTCTGACGAGCATTTGTGAAGTTAAGAGGTCACTGGTTTTGGAACTCAGAGAGGTTTTTTTTTTTTTTTTTTTTTAGTTCAGCCCCAAAGGTTTTTGAAGAAGTTCATGAAGATTCTTCTACAGTGCCGTCGTGGACCTTCATCATCATCTTCGCCATGTTCCAAAATCTCAATATTGTTGGTCTTATAGTGTAAATATAAGGATTAAAGTGCTTGCAGTTGCTGATATTTTAGGAGAAAAAAATAGCATCCATTGTTTGGAAACCTTGACTAAGAAATTAATACAATTGATTGAGGCTGGAAATGTTCATGACCTGGCCTTGCTTGCAGATCGGTTTTCACTTCTTTTTTTTTGAGTGCATTTAGGTTGCTCTCCTCTGTGCATTACATTCAGCCTCTCCCACTCTCTCTTCCCCACTTGCTGTCTATGCAGCCCAGCTCTCCTACGCTTTGATGCACACTGGGCAAGAGCCTTTCACACAGAGAAGGCCGTCACTGAAGCCTGTACTGCACAGTGGAGCTGTTGACTTTTATCTGTTAATGTAATATTAAGGAAGTAAGAGTGAATGTGCACCGCTCTCACCGAGCACACATGCGCTGTCGACCACTTCCATCACCGCTCCATCTTTTCCCTATGGAAATTTCCAGGAAGGCTTTAAATATCTCTGAAAACCTTAGGAGTTTGAAGCACTCCCTTATCTCCAGTTAATCATGCAATAGGCAGGCAGGCGGCAAAGCCCTCGAGTGTGTGTGTGTGTATGCGTGTGCGAGGGCATGCCTGTGTTTCTATGGTGGCCTAATCTGTCAGATACCAAATGGTGATTAGCTCCAGGGCTGCTTCCGAATCAGCCGCTCCGAATGAGAGGACCTTAAGAGGTCAGGGGAAGCTTGAATCAGGCCCCAAAAGACCAGACAATTCACAGATTCACCAAATTCCTCCATACATAATGAACCTACAGGACAAAATCAAATGTCAAGTCAAGAAGGTAGAAAATGTAAATGACATTTATTGGTGCTTCAACCGTAGATCTCCCACGCTGCTTGTCTCCGCTGTCTGTGTATCCATGTTAAATAAAGGCACAAGGTACTTGTTAGCATGAGCAGATGGTTTATATGGAGCAGCATGCAGCACACCTAATAACTGCCTGTGCATGTGTATCCTTGTGTTTATTCCTTCACGGTGGGAGGTCTCGCTAGCTTGGCCGAGTGGCGGCAGCTTGCTTTCACCCCACCTGTACTGCTCACCTCTTAGAGGTTATGCCCCAACCTTGATGGAGAAGGCCCCACAGCAGTGAGGACGGGGAACCAACAAAACCTTTATCTGGTGCAGGAATGCAGAAAATGTGGAAACAATCAGGGAGTGAGAGCTGTGGCTTTCAGAGCCCCGGGGTGACAAAGGGTTTTCACCCGGGGAGTGTTTGGCTGAGGTGGGAGGTGGCGGGCAGCTGATAGCGCTGTTGGGCTCTGTGAGTAGGGAAGAAAAAAAGGGCCTCATAACTGGGTTACTATTTCAGGGCAGACAGGCTGGTTACACAACACAGACGCCTGGTGAGAAAGGCCTTTAGAGAGCCAGCAGGGAGATAGAGTGAACAAGAGGAGGCACAAGAGATGGATGGATGGATTAGCATGTCATAGTGGCATGTTGATAAAAGGGCCTTAAGAACTAAAGGCCATCTCAAACGCCACAATCTTTCATTAGAATTCACTGAGGAGGAACACACCCCCTGCAACCTCAGACTTTGACATAAAGGAAACATTTTCAACCAAAGTACCGTATTTTCCGCACTATAAGGCGCACCTCATTATAAGGTGCACCTTCAATGAATGACATATTTTAAAACTTTTTCCATATATAAGGCGCTACAGTAGAGGCTGGGGTTACATTATGCATCCATTAGATGGTGCTGCGCTAAAGGGAATGTCAACAAAACAGTCAGATAGGTCAGTCAAACATTATTAATAGATTACAATCCAGCTTTCTGACAACTCCATTCACTTCCAAAATGAATAAACAGCTGCTTTATTATTTTCTCTGAGGTAAAGTATTAGTATTAGCTGGCGATCCAAGATGGCGGGATCTTCTGCGCATGCGCGTCACCGATCGTGCAGGGTCACCGATAGCGTCTTGACAGCGAGACCTGCTGCGGCTCAATATTGATCCATATATAAGGCGCATGGATTATAAGGCGGAGGGTCAGTTTTTGAAAAAATTGGAGGCTTTTAGTGCGGAAAATACGGTAAATAGATGAAAATGTTAAGAAAGATGTTAATTTTTTTTGGTTAATTTTTGCTCTCTTACTTTCTCTTTTCCCAGTTTTCTTTTCACATTGTTTCCATGTGCTTGTACTTGTAAATAGATGTGCAAGTGGTATTAAATGAACGATTCATTAGTCCTGACTTGAAAGTGCTGATCAATAGAACTGCATTAAACTATTAGGTTTGCAAATAGTATCACACAATCTTGCTCGGGCAGGAAGACATGCACGCTTGCATACAAACACAATGCCCGATTCTCTTCTTCATTGCAGATTTAAAATACAAACCACAATTCCAGTGAAGTTGGGATATTGAGTAAAACGTGAAGGACAAAAGGATACAATGATTTCATTGTGGACTCATGAGACCACAGCACACTTTTCCACTTTGCGTCAGTACATCTCACATGAGTTTGAGCCCAGAGAAGCCAGTGGCGTTTCTGGTTGTTGTTGATTTGTGGCTTTTGCTTACATGGTTCGAGATTCATTAGTAGATGTAATGACAAACTGCGTTCACGGACTGCTTTTCTGAAGTGTTGCTGATCGCACATGACATTATCCTATACAGTCATGCTGGGTTTTTTTGCCACTTCCGTGCAGAGATTTTTCCAGATTCTCTGAAACTTTTGATGTTCTTATGGACTATAGATGATGAACCCTAAATTACTTGCAGTGGTACGTTGAGGAATGCTCTTACACTGTTGGACTATTTGCTCACGTAGTTGTTCACAAAGTCGTGAACCTCGTCCTATCCTTGCTTGTGAACAACGGAGCTTTCTAGCGATGCTACATTTTATACCCATTCATGACCCACACCTGTTTCCAGTTTAACCTTCTTACCTGTTGTTCCAAGTAGATGTTTTTGAGTATTTCTAAATTGCCCCAGATTTTTTGTAACATGTTGCAGGCGTCAAATTCAAGACGAGAGAATATTTGTAAACGAAAAAAACAACAAAATGTTCATTTGTTTGAACATTACCTTTCTTTTACTTGTAGTTTAGTCAATGGAATACACTTATACTATTTGCAAGTTATATTGTTGGGTTTTTACTTACGTTTTACACAATGTCCCAACTTTGTTGATATTGGGGTTTGTAAAGTCTTTAACTAGTCACAAATAACTAAAGTATCAACTAAAGTCTCATCAATGCCATATGGATGCACATAAACACATGGAGAAAACTGCCATAGCAAAAGTACTTTATAAAGTCCTGATGTAACCACTTGAGGCCAATTTTGTTGCTTTACAGTCACTGGGAGTCAATGATTTATCACACCCTTAAAACTAATTATCCAAATATATCATGTATTCATGTTTCATCGTAAACTTTCCACAATAGATGTATGTGTCTCGTACCTCTTTATTGTCTTTTTAATGTCTACTTTCCATTTAATCCCCCTCAGTTTTAACTCCCTATTGTGTCTCGTCCTACCTCAGCAGGCTTGGCCCAGCGGCACCCAGCAGATACTGCTTCCTCCAGCCTGGCAGCAGCTCACTCACACCTCAGTTCAGCATGCCGCCGTCATCCCCGACTCCATGAGCAGCACACAGCCTCTAGCCAACTGGAGGTAAACAACACCATTTCCTCACTACCTCTGTGAATGTAGAAACTTCAAATGCAAGTAAATAAACTAAAAATATTGTCAGTTTCACCCCACAGTCCCATGAAAACAGCAACCTACTTGCACAAGGCTATCAAGACCCTCCCCTTATATACAATATGCGCTATGCATTCCTCCATCACATCACATGCAGATCAGTGGTGGTAAAATCATTTTTCTTTGTAGTCAACATTCATGTTTTTTGTCGTCGATTGACAGTAGGGATTTTCAAGGCCACTTTTTTTTTTTTTCAAGCCGATTCCATTACGAGTACTCAACTCTTGATTGTCACTGATCTGATCCCAAGTTCCGATACCACAAGTAATTTTGATACATAAAATGTCCCCAAAAAACAATGACAGATCATTTTAAAGAAAGACCTAAATATCCCAATATAACATGTTCCTTAAATTACATACAATTAATGGCACGTTCCAATTCTTCTGTTTTCTAATTTCTAGTAGTGTTGTTCCGATACCGTTTTTTGGCCCCCGATGCCGATTTCGATACCCAGCTTTGCAGTATCGGCCGATAACGATACCATACCGATACCTAAGGGTATTTTTTGAAAAAGCTGTCCTGCCATTGGTTCAGAACATTCAAGGGCCAATAGGATAGCGGATAGATTAGATCGGCATGCAGTGAGCATGTCACATATCAGTGAATGTCGTGCACGAGCAAGACACAAGATGCTGCATCCAAAATCCTATATTAGCGTTGGAATTAATGGTATCGGCATTTTACTTGTGAGTAGTCACCGATACCGATACCACTGTTTTAATGCAGTATCGGCGCTTCTGCCGATACCAGTATCGGTATCGGAACAACACTAATTTCTAGTCCCTGATCATAAAATGCACAAAAATACATTCTTATTACAAAGTGTGTGTGTGTTTTTAAAATCGTACTTCCAAAATTCCCAAGATCAACGTTTTGACAAAAATTTCCCAGAAATGTAAATGCTTTTGCGATTCTGGCTGTGGTTCTCAGCAAGCACGCTCTTGGCAGGCAAACATGCGGTCCTAAATCAACGTTTTCAACACACTTTCTCTTTCAATAGTATTAAAAAATATCTCCAAAACTTTTTATTTGAACACTTCAAGAATGGAAATGCATTTATAATTTAAACACAGATATGGGTCATAAGTTCACAACAATAAAACACAGAATTGTGTTTATGGCTCTTAGCGGTCCAAAAGTAATATAAGAAGATGGAAAAGTGATTGACTGAGTAGTCAGTATCTCCCTGACAGCCTGTCCTTTATCTTGATCGAATCACAAGTGCGTTTATAAGAGCAGATTCACCTCAGGGAGATGAACGAGATGAACATGAAGTGACGCTCTGCCTGTCAGCGAGACACCCTGACAAATGGACGCGAGCAGGCAATCAGCAGGGAGAGACACAGAATGCGGGTTTATAATGTGCAGAGTTGCGGGGGACATGTATGTTTAGAATCATTCTCCACTCCATCTAGGATGACCCCCCAACTCAACAACCCACCTCCTCATCTCTTGGCTTGTTTCTCCCTCCCCTTCCGAGTAAGCTCTGTGGTCTACAGAGAGACAATCAGGAAAGTGTCGCACTTCCTCTGCAGAGCTATCACTCCGCAGCTGGTGTCAGCTCCTCTGCCCTCCCTTTTTGGTCCTTACTTCACTTATTCCCTCTACATAATCATGTCTTCGTTTTTGTTTGTTGTTTTTAAGTTGCTACTGACACCTGCTGGCTCATGAGGGTGAAAAAACTAATACAGTTCAGTAGTCTTGTCTTGTTACTGTACGGGATTATTGTATTTAAATATGTGCCTCCCTCTGCTTGCTACTGAGCAAATTCTTGGTTACATTTTGGTTTAGCGACATACGTACAAGTAGTGTGCATAAAATTAACTTAAACTTACACTTTAAAAATCATATTTGTATGAAAATGTTAAATATTTGAACAGATCACATGGGTGAGAAGAAGTTCGACCAAATGTAAATATTACGTATTTCTATATTTTTTTTTTTTTTGTGTACTGTGTATTTTTATTTTATTTTTATTTATTTTATTTTTTTTATGTTTGACCTTACTAAGAATATGTATTTTTGTAAGGTATTCAATTATTACCTGTGCCAGTTTGGTTTTGAAAGTGAAAATATTTCCCTGTGGCTGTACTTTTCTTTTAAAAGTTGTTTGAAAACTGTTTTTTTCTACTACAGGAATTCCCACCCTCATGGCGGCCATTACAATCCCATCATGCAGCAGCCAGCCTTGTTGGCTGGCCACGTCACTCTCCCATCCAACCAGACGCTCAATGTTGGAGTGGCACATGTTATGAGACAACCCTCGTCCAATAATAACTCCTCTTCCAAAAAGAACAAACAGCACCAGAATTCTGCCAGGTATGTGATAACAACGATTACATCTTTAATTGTAACAATTACTACAGCGCACACCTGTGCATCACAGATTGGTTATATTAAAAATACTATAATGAGATTTTCAAAAAACATAAAGATGATAAGTGGCAAGCAATTATGATTTTCCATTATATTACCCTTTTATTTGCCTCACAAATGGCTGTAGGCCTACATCGAAAATAAATACATAAATAAATCCTATTAAAAAAATGATTTATTTCAATATTTCAATTTTAAAAAGTGTCTTAGATTCATGACGCAAAAAGTGAAATACTTCATGATTTTCATATTTATATATAATGTTAATGACAATAGCTTACCGACCTTACATACATCTGAAACCTAAAAGGCACCATCTCAGAAAATTAGCATACTGAATAAGAAACAATCAAAATTATTTTTCCCATGCATTTAATGATTCTGTATAATGGAGTTTTTTGTTTTTTTTTCCCATTTAACAATTTATTTGATTTAGCTTTTTAAATTCCACAGTCATCTAATTTATTGAGCAAGGCACGAAATTCAGAATTGAATTAACAATGACCCGACCCCTAAATTCCAATTAAATTCTTCAGTTTCATTTTGAATTGAGGTGGCAAACAGAATTGTCTTTCTAAAACATTAATTGTATGGAATCTGAATTAATGTGACTGCTAGCATATCTGTTCTACTTGTTAGTGTTTTTCTGTGAAAATGAAAAGGTCATTAAAGCAACAAAGCCAGTGGTGGTCGAAGACCTTTGCACAAGACTGTAGTCACAAATGAAAAATGATGTCTCGTGTTTTTATGCTAACTTCTTAACACATTCACTGCCAGCCCAGCAAAAATGTATCATTTGACGTCTTTGTCCGTCAATGGCAGTGAATGAGTTAATTCTATCTTTCTGCTTTAAAGGAACGCTTCAGCCTACGAAGTGTCATCCACTCAGGCAGTGCTGTCGCCCCAGCGTTCCAAAAGGGTGAAGGAGAACACGCCCCCACGGTGCGCTGTGCTCCAGAGTAGCTCGGCCTCGATTTGCCCTCCCCCGCAGGGCTGCGGGGGAGGCGGCTGGGGGACTATTGAGGCCAAGCAGGCTTCCAGCACCACCCGCAGCCATCCGCACCAGCAGCACGTCCCCAGACAGACCATCATCATCCCTGACACACCCAGCCCTGCGGTCAGCATCATCACCATCAGCAGTGACACAGATGAGGAAGATGACCACAAACAAAACAATGGGTCAGTTCAGCCTTTTGGAAGAAATTTAATAATTATTACGATTGTGTCTTATTTATTTCTGCTAGTGCTGCTATCGGAAAGCGTCAGCAGTTGTGTGTGTTGAGTGAAATTGGACACATTTGATTATAGGCATTACAAGATTCCCAAAGTATAGCATTCTCAGAGGAGAGTTCAAACTGCAAATATGAATCTGATTTGGCTCAGAGCACACAATGCTGCTATTTTTTATTATTATTATTATTGGTCTAGTGTTTGGTCCAAGTTTAAGATACTGTTTAATTCAGAACAATGACACATTGGTGTTCTTGTATTGAAATTACAATACTTGCACAATCTAATAACATCTAAAGCAAGAGCTGTATCAAATGTTCTGCCTTGTTAAGGGGAGTAATATGTTTCCTTTTGATTGTTTCCTTTCCAATAATACAAATATGTCTATTCAGCCCCACAAGTCTAAATATGGTATTCTGATTAATAATGTTTGTGGTATATCACTTTTTTTTTAAAATCTTTTTCGGGGCGAGGCCTTTTAGGCACGTTACTGTCACCTAAAAACATTACATTGCCTATAACGACCAATCACAGCACACCTGTTTTTCTGAAGCTGAGCCGTGATTGGTTGTTACCTGAGCCCTGAGCAACTGTGGTGTCATTTGTAGTCAACAGCAAGTGGCAAAATGGGCACTTTATAAGATGGATAGAAACGGTTGGATATTGCTGGTTGGCTGCATATTATTGCATATTATTGTTGCTAGACTGTATATTATTGTAAAGACAATTTTTGGCCAAGCAATAGAAAAGTCAATTAATCATCCACTTCCTCAATCATGGTGGTAACTACGAAACTCCACCACATCTATTATGGCTTGATTTCCCTGTTAAGGTGACATTGATGTAGTCATAATGTTAAAAAGAGTTCTGAGTAAGATGGTATTCCTACGCCACTGCAATCCACATTCACAGTAATTTGCTGAATGAATTTTTCCCTGACATTCAATCAAAATTGAACATAATTATCTCTCTCAAGCCAAATTCTTGTCACATCTTTTATATTTTTTTTTCATTATGAAGGTGAACTCTACTGAGTACAAAAATCCCACACATTACTTTACTGTCTGTGCAAACCCTCTAGTATTTCATCTAACTGTATTCATTACAGTTCAAGCGATAAAATTTGTAATGAACAATAATAATAATATACATTTCCATCGCCTTCTCTCCAGCTCATCTTCGAAGCAAAGGAAGAATGTGATCAGCTGTGTGACTGTCCACGATTCACCTGACACCGACTGTTCCAGCAACAACAGCCCTTACACTGTGGAGTCTAGACGCGCCAATAACAACAACAACAACAGCTTTGACACAAAGACCACCATACTGGACAACTATAACAATGGCAACCCGCGCACAATCATCATCCCGCCTCTTAAAACTCAGACCAGCGAGGTTATAAATGAGTGTGAACGCTTGATGCCAGGTAACACATCCAATCACATTTAAGACAGCCTCATGCTTCTCCAAGAACTCGTAAGTACTGTAACTATTCTCAATAATACAAGCTGTTACCCACTTCTGTGCAGATACAATGAATCATCAGAACTCCGCTTACAAGTTCAAATCCTCCAATGGAGTGGTTTCGGGCAACAATCACATCCCAGGTGGTGTGACTGCATCGTACAGACAGCAGCGCTCAGGGCCGCACCCCCTCCAGCAGCAGCCTCTTAATCTCAGCCAGGTATGAAGACACATAAAACCACACGATACCGCTGCATGTGCACAAGTCTGACAATCGGAGTGAAGACTAGTAAAACTTAATTTAAAGCATTTTGGAAACCCTTTTTTAGATCGGAAAAATTTTGCATTTCAACAAGCCAAAGCGTCCCAAAATAGTGAAAGTTGTTCGATCTGCCAAGGGAGGACTAAATTCACACAGTGGTCCGCAGTTTGACAGAGTTCTTTTCCTGTGGTGATGATGTAACCCAGATTTCAGGAATTAAGGACCATATTCTCTCAAGTGCTTCAAGATTTTTTTTTCAGTACTGCAAAGGATTGAACAAAATGCTGAATTTATCCACTAAGAGACGAGATGGTGGCAGAGTGATTTCAAAGTGAAAATAGCACGATATTTTGGTGGTGTTTTAAGTAAAGTACAGCTTGATTGTCACACCCACCTAAGTGGGATGAAATTTGTTCTCTGCATAAACTTTCTCGTCGTAATGAGAATCTTTCTCAACCTAATGAGAAAGGTTCTCGTTCGAACATTGTTTTTTGGGGGCTCCGTAACATACAGTGCCAGGTGTATCAAATTTATGACACCACTCTGTCACTGGATGATAATATAGTTACAAAGGGCAAGTATTTGAAGTTGAAAACAGGAAGAAAAAGCTACCTTATCATTAGTGACGTAACAATAACGGCAATATTGTGATATCATAATATTAAAATCGGCGACAATATTCAACATTTTGACAAATATCGGCATCTGCCATTTTGAAGAATCATACGGCCGACAATGGACCCATTTAAGAAAGTGTTCAGGGGAAAAAAAAATCATGGAACTAATTAGAATTTTCACAGATGCTTCTGACCCTGGAAACTCTCTGCACTTTCTTTGTTTGAAATTAAAACAATTTTAATACTTTAGATATTTTGGAATAAAAAAAAATATATTTACTGTGGCAAACAACAGGGAGCTATTTACTTAAGGTTTTATTTAACTTTTGAAGACATGCTACAGCCCCTGGAAGATTCCTGAACTTTTTTTGTGAATTTGTAAAACAAAATATCGATTATCTGCATCCTTGACTACTAATAATCGTATCGTATCGGCCTTGAAAAAAACCCATCTGTCTATCTCTAGGTCATATTGTGATTTTTATGATGACGTTTGGCTATCGTTACATCCCTACTTAGAATCGTGTTATCTTTCATCTTCTCCTCCAGGCCCAGCAGCACATGGTAGCAGACCGAAATGGAGGTCATCGCCGCCAGCAGGCCTACATCGCCCCCACCATCGCCACTCAGGCTCCATACTCCTTCCATCACAACAGCCCCTCCCACACGGGCAACGTGCACCCACACTTGGCGGCCACGCACCTCTCCAGCCAGCCTCACCTCTACACCTACACGGCACCCGCCGCTCTGGGCTCCAGCGGCACAGTGGCTCACCTGGTGGCGTCGCAGGGCTCGGCCCGCCACACGGTCCAGCACGGGAGCTATCCGCCGAGCATTGTCCACCAGGTTCCAGTTAGCATGGGCCACCGCGTACTGCCCTCACCCACCCTGCACCACAGCCAATACCAAGCCCAGTTTGCCCACCAGGCTTATATCAGCGCATCGCCCGCCTCCACTGTCTACACTGGATACCCACTGAGCCCCACCAAGGTCAACCAGTACCCTTACCTCTAGAGAAGACACTGGAGAGGCTGACCTGGCACTGCTGCTTCCACACAACAACCACCCTTAGCCCCATCAACACCCAACATAGCCTCAACCTCACTTGTGAACAGAGACAGAGGACTTTGCAATCCTCATCCAACTGCCCCATATGACTTGAAGATATGACGGAGAAAAAGAAGGAAAGAAAGAGTCACAGTCGTTCTCTAAGGGAAAGAAAGGAGTTTGATTAGAGCGTTACATTTCAAGGTGATTTCTTTTGATTGTTTTCTTTAAAAAGGACCAGCTTAGCTTTTATTTGCTTTACTTTATGTAGAAAGTAATGTCTCATTAGTGTTACAGCGAAGTTTGAACAGATTTGATTTCGTTTATTTTTTATTTTTTGCCCATCTTTACTGTGGGACGGGACTGCTGAACAGGGGTTACAGACTGGAAGTTCGGAATCCCAAGATATTTGGGAGAAGGTGAAATACGGAAACCTGCTGCTCTTCAAAGATAACAAAATATATATATCGATGGCCTTGAACTGTGTTAATATTTCCACACTTTTGGTGTCGAGGGAAAAGAGAGGCGACTTACTCCACTCCACCTCCTCGAACCGGAGGCTTCTGGAAATATAACCAACAGAAGACAACAAACTTTTCTAATGTATTTGTAGGTATATTTCTTTTGTGTTTCACGAAACTTCTGTTTTAGCTATAGGTGTCTTAGCTGGGCCCCATTCATAGAATGTAGCAGTCTGCACCCATTTGTTTCTAGATCTTTCAAGAAACGTTCTTTCCGCTGTTCCTCTTTTATAATGTGATTGCACAAAGTGGTTATAATAACATAGGCATGTACAATGTGATTGTTTGTGCGTGTGCGTGCGCGCACACGTGTGTGTGTGTGTGTGTGTGTGCTACTGTCAGCCATGTGTGTAGTTCACCTCCTTTAGGTTTTGTTCCCTCGTAGTGCCTTACAGATATAACAACACAGTTTACTCCGCTAGGAAAGCCACACAACACAAAAGCTGTGTTGTCCTGTTTTGACAGGTTTGTGATGGGACACGGGAGCTCTCTTCCAGGTGTAGGTTTTTCTCCCACTGCTTCTGCGTACGTTAGACGGCGATGATTCATTTCGTCAGGTTGATGGAGCTGAGCTCTTTTATTATGTGTACATGAGATAACTTGCCAGGGGTACTTACCAAAGTCATTGATATTCATGATAGTTGTTCTTCCAGAGTCACTCTGGATTGAAATGCAAATAACGTATGTGGCGGAGATGTAATAGCGTCTTCTTAAGTCGGTTGTTCATAATCAAACAATCCCTAAAAAGTAGTTCACCATAATTAGGAAAAAAATTTAATAAATATTTGCTATCCCTAACCCTTCCGCCTGGCCAATTTTGCGTTAAAATGATTATTAGGGAAGTTCAATGCCATTTTATTTCCAGAACAAGGCCATAATGTGCACTCATTGACATCAATACCAAATACCGATACCACTAGTACTTTGATTTGATGCATACAACACCCCCCCCCCCCAAAAAAAAAATAAAAAAAATTTACCGAAAGTCCATGAAATCCCAATTTCCCATTTTTCCTTAAAATTGCATAATGCAAATGTCAATTTTCTATTGTTCTAATTTCGAAAACCTAATCGTAAAACGGCCTCCTCCCTTGAAATAAGGCCTGATATTTGGCCCGTTACCAATACCTTAATGATTTTTTTTTTTTTTTTTTTTTTTTTTAACGAGTATCTTTTAGCTGGAAATGACACAACAGTGGCAAAAAAAAAAAAAAACTATCATTAATAAAAAGATATTTGCACAATGTACATTTTGAACTATTCCGAACTTTTTCATCATTCCATAGGAACTCTTAGTATGTCTTTTTTTTTTTTTTTTTTTTTTTACAAAATATTAACCAATCTAAAGTGTTGCTTACTCTCTTTGAGAATACAATGTTAACGGTTGAACAAACGTCCTTTGTGGGGTCACCTCAAAAGTGACTATTTTGTAGGTACAAGATTTCGGCCCAATGCCAGAGATATAATAATTCTAATCAGCTATATGTCTCAAACAATGCCTATGCTTTGTGTTGATTTTACGTTGGATACATTTTAAATGATTAATTTATTAATAATGAATAATTAGGAGTGACATGAGTGATTTTCAATAGATTTCTATAGTTGTTTTTTTCAACATATTTAATTCAAACAGTTTCAGTCGCCTTTGTGTTATTTCCAGCCGAATTATTCCAAAATATAGTTTGTTGTGTTTATGTGCGCCGATATGTGTAAGTTTTCTGACGTGCAAGGAATTAATACTCTGCTTGTAAATCTTCATGAGACCAGAGGTGGCTTTGGGTTTTTAAAGCTAGTCCGAGAGGGGCCTGACAGAAAGTGATTGTGCCATGGTTGTGGAGTGAGATTGTGCAGGGTGAGAGATAAGCTAGTCTCAGTATGGAAGGGTTCTGCATTGACACGAGTGAAGGGTTGAGGGTGGGCTGGGGGTCGTTGGTTCTGTTCTTTGGGACTATACAGTGGTAACAAGTTGGCACTGAGCAGGTTGATAGTAACACTGAGGTCTAGTGGTTGGCAGGAGCCTTTACCTGACTGGCCACGTTTAAAATGCTTTTGCTGCTGTCAGTTACGTTTTTTTCCAGCATGATCATAGGACAGTGTTGCGACAAGTTAGGTGGCCTACACCTGGAAGGGCAAAGTTGAACAAGCTGAGTTCAAAGCAGGTACACCGCCAGGCTGAATGGGATAAAGACATAGAGAATTAACAGGGCTGTCGCTTGTATTTGCTGCTTTATTTAACTGAAATTTCTCCTAGCTGACGATACATACAGTCCACAGTGGCCACTTGAGAACTCCTGCTGGTTTAGTGAAAGCCTTCCCTTCCTTCTCTTTCACACCATAGTACTTGCATTTGAAGTGATTTTTTTTTTTAATGTAACTATATTTGAACTTTTTTTTTTTTTTTTTTAACATGGCTGTACACGTGTTTATTTTTGATTAGAGATTGTTGCAATAATTCTTGTGGATGTTCTATCAAATTGTATGTGTTTCAATTGTATGTCTTACTCATTTCTACTATATTTAGTATTCAGTGGAGGTGAGAGTAATTGTGTCAATAATCCAATGGGACCCATGTGGGATATTTGTAATTTGAGGGTCGCTCTTTGGGTCAAAGGTAAACCATTGTTTAAAGAAACTTATTTTCACCCTGGTACTTTCTTCTTCAAAACTCTCATCACTTGGTTAACCAATTTATAGTACGCTATTTCTTTTGCTTCTGTTTGTTTTCCTTTTATAATATCTGCTTAAGGCCATTTGAGCCTGAGCACGCTCGCAGAAGGGAGATCCATTGAAATTGTTATGAGACAGACTACTGAAACATTCCACTGCTTGCGGGAATTTAGCATTTGGTGTGCTAGACTGCTGTCCTCCAGCAACACCCTTCCTTCCCCTTCCTTGATTTCACTGTCAAGATGTTTTGCTTCTCCCACCAAAGAGATCACATTGGCTATGTGCAAGCACAGCCGCTGTTAAGAAACTCACTCCCAGCCTTGCAATAGTGCTGATTTCATGTTGAAATGCTTTACAAGTGCTTTTATGGACATTTCAACATGTGCATAAAATGCATTATGCATTAGTGTACCTATTTGTTTTACAGATCATAATCATTTGTATAATTTTTTTTTAGCATATTCCCTTCTTCTTGGGTCCCAAATATCTAAATTAAGTTAACCTACAATTGGCTTATTTGCCATATATTGCTGATTTTTGTACAATGGAGTAAATCAATTACTAAAAAAAAAAAAAAATACCATCAATACCTTTAAAAGCATGAGCACATGCACAACATGAATGTGTCATATTTATCATCCAAAATAACTTTGGATAGTTATGTGTCCACGTTGCAATAAATATGCACCCAATCTCCAGGAAGAGCGCATTTGTGGGATATATAAAATATCACTATCCTTGTGAATAGAGGTTCTATATTTCCTCAAGTTCAATAGCCAGCTAAATCATTGTGGAAAATAACATAGTGTATGATGCTGTTGTCTGTCATTTTCTTTCACATAACCAATGCTTTGTGTTTGATAAAAAAAAAAAAAAAAAGCAGGTGGGTGTCAGAAATGTGAGCATCAACGTAGATTGAGTGACCTTACGATTACCAAAATGAGCTGAAGTAGAGTGCAGATGTTTTTATGTTGAGTGAGCAAACTGAGCATAGCCTTCAAAATAACCAACCATGCTGTACCTCTAAAGCTTTGAAGTGTCATTGAAATTACAGACAACCTGTAGGAGGCAGTGTTTCACTTCTTTAACCATAAGGTGACTCCCATTTAATCTGTCAAAAGGTGCACATATAAAGGTTTGGTGAAACAGCGAGAAACATTCCAGAGGGGATGGCATGTTGTGTAATATAATTTACAGGATCTTTTAAATTGACAAATGTTGGAAATCCTGCAATTGTAAGTGCTTTTAATGGCTCATGTATGTTTTGCCACATTATTTTAATGAGTGAAATTGCAAAAACATCTTCAGTTCCATCTTATGTATTCTATTCCCATTCAAATTAATGACATTTGTATGTTGTGTGGGTTGTTTGTAATCTGCAATTCAGAATTTAAAATTCTCGATTCTCATCTACTTGTAAAAACAATGTCTAGCCCTTCACTAAAAATAATGACTATGATACTTGTGTTTAACAATAACCAAAGTAAAATTTTAAGTGACATTTACCCGTTTTATGTTCCTTAAAGATCCAACTGGGAGTCAACTGTCTATGAGAAAAATGATACAAACCCCAAAAGCAGTGTCACATAAATCTTTATAAGCTACTTAAAAAACAATATTGCTATATCGGTTTATTGTCTAAACACACCAGACCACATTTTGTCCAATAATCAGAATAATCCTGTTTGGAAGCTCATGTGCTGCAGCATTTCCTTGTACACTTCTCTTTTTATTATCTTTTGTTATTATTATTATTATTATTATTATTATTATTATTATTATTATTATTTGTTTATTGGGATATGCTGTCTCGTTATTTTTCATTATTATGATTATTTGTTGATGTAGTGTTCTGTGTTTGCCCTGCTCTCTAGCCTGTTCTAATTAAGTATGTTATTAGGATGGATACTTTACTGGCTTTATAGAGTGTTTAAATGAATATAATGACAACGTGAAGGATTCATTAAAACACCCTAACCAGTTGCAACTAAGCGCTTGTGTTCCTATTATGACATTGTGTGTTAATCATTTTCGTTGTAGAAAAATGGAGTGAATTTCTATTAGGCTATGGGAAATTAATTGTATTGTCATGAATTGACTGGATCATGCTAGACAATAAGCAGCTTGGTCGAATAGAAGACTAGTTATTTGAATTGTCCTCTTTACTAACAGTAGGGTAAGAGGGGCGCGCGATCTGGTAAACTATGTTATAGCTTGTTATTCACTGTTACTTTTGATCATTTTTTCGGTCTCCGAGGTGAATCGAGTTATTAATGACAATTTGTATGCTCACATATGCATATTGTATATGTGTAGAAATGTAATCACACTTTGTCTTGGATTTACAATAAACTGTTAAGTCACATGATTGTTTGCCCGTGCTTTATACATGTTCCTGCATGCGTGGGTTTGATAGCTGGCAGACCAGCATTGTTTACATAATTATTTTATGCACAATTCACTGTTCACTGTCCAACTATTCATAACAGGTGTTTGATTTATGAATCGACCAATACATGTCAGTTGGTATTTCCTCTTCATCTTGCCTTTTCACATTTTGGCATTGTGAGGCGAAGACCACACCAAAGAGTTAATCACCTGGTCTGGAGGCTTCAATCGTGATGTGCTCAGAGGGAAGGCCGCCATGTCATCAGCAGGTTGCAGTAAAGATACAAGGAGACTGGGAGAGTCAAAGAAAGGCAAGTGGACAACCTTGAAAATAATTGGTCAATTTATGGATCAAACACCTGCTGTGAATATTGCCGTTCAGCTCCAAGTTAGTAGACAGTGAGTTGGAGTAAAAACACTGAAAAATTGAGGATTTGGACATGTGCATTCAAAAGCATAGAGAAGGTTATATTAAGTTTACCTGTAAAGATTATAGAACATATCTACATCTAATAATTACATGATAGATAGATAGATAGATAGATAGATAGATAGATAGATAGATAGATAGATAGACAGACAGACAGACAGACAACAGGATGCGTAGTATTGAAAATGGATAGTTTATTAGATTGTGTATCTCCATCATGCGCTTCCTTACTCTACCACTAGGTGGGTACGTGCACCAAGAGGACGTGCATGCAAACGTCAGGTCACAATAGTGACCGCCCCGGCTAGCTAGTCATATTTTTAAATATTTATTATGATTATTATTTCGAGACAGGGTGACGTAATTTCACAGATGTGTAAATCAGCCCCCCCTTTTATGGCTTCAAGCCTCTGTCGATCGAATCACATCAAGGTTACACTTGCGTAGTAGACGCGGTTCCAGGCAAGCTGTTTATTGGTAAATAAAATTATTAACAAAAAAAGGGTACAAACATAATTTACTATTACTTTAGCCATGTGTGTTTGGCGCATCGTTGCTGTAGACAACGTTGCCGTGGAAGCCACAGACGCTTGCCTTGAAATGACCAACCTACACTGAAAAAAACATTTGACAAACAGGTAGCTCAGCCAATAAATGACAACATTGACGGAATTTTAGACCAATCAGAGCAATTAGAGGGCGGAGCTAACACAACCTTGTCCTGGACTTCAGAAGGTAACTGCAAATCCAAAAGTGTCAAAATGATGCTGGCTGCCAACACGTTCGTTTTTTTTACTTTATTAACTTTGACATAGGCAGGTTAAAACGCCGATTTTTCCATGATCACTTTTTGGGTCATGCAATTTAAATTTTCCTAACCCAGACAAAGGATTTCATTGAGCTTTCACCGTGTGTTTTTTTGGTAAGTCTGCATGCGCAGCTATGAGCTGCCTAATCAGGGAAAATCGTGTTTTCTTTAATCTTAAAACAGGTTTTTGGCTGTAGTGGTCACGATGAATATTTTGTTGTTGCACATTACCGAGCATTTAATGTTGTTAGCCGCACGAGTCTAGCTTGCGAAGTGACGAGGGGATGTAGGGCAGGAGGGAGACTGGACTGTCACTACGAAGGGGGGTGAGCCATTGGGAGCTAGCAATGTCGCACTTCTGTCATATTTGACCACGTTTATACGTATACTGTTGTCATTCATGCATTTATTTTAAAATTATGTCATTATATGTGGCTATAGTGAAGTTAAGAATGTGTCCAAGACGTGCTGTACACAGTACACTTAATTTAAACACACGAGGTTGTATGCTGTGTGATTTTCGCATGTCGTTTAATTGGCAAGCTGGCAAATACTCTTTAACAATTAAAATCCCGATGAAACCCAGTGTTCTCTTAGCTGTAGCCATTGTTATGAACTTTATGGGCCTGCAGGGGTCAAACTGTGGAGTTTATCTTTTAAGTTTCTAATTGTGTCTACTTTCTTTCACATCCAGCAGGACGAGCACATGTTCTGGCAGAGGAAGACATACCCAAAACACCACAAGGCCTGGCCTGTCTTTGGATGAATCTTCTCTTTCTAACTAGCTGAAATGCCTTGACCAAACCACCATCGTAATGGCAGGATTACTCTCCCTTTTGGGTTTGTTGGCGATGGTCAGGAAGACCCGCATGAACGACCCTGGCCCCAGCATAGTGGTTCTGGGTATGACGCTGTTGATAAACGTGATAGCATCAGACTCACCTGTTGCAGGTAAGGGAACGCCTGTCTCAGAGGTGCATAATGTCCTCAATTACTGTGCAATGTAGTTCTCTGTGTTGTGTGCAACACAAAATAGACAACAGTGTCATTTTATTGCAATGAATACATAGTAATAATAAAATGTTTACATTAGTGATAGCGAACATGACCTTGTTGTAATCGCAGCACTAAGTTCCAGCATCACCAGCTTCTTTCCTTGTGCAAGATGGCTAATCAACAAGACCTCAATATTTCACTAATTATAAACATGGTAATATGCTTAAATTTGCACCAACTTATATTTCTTACGTTTCATTTTTAACTAGATTTTACAATCTATTGAAACGGTTTTGATTAAAAAACATTAGAAATAAAAGCAATTCACAACCATTTTGATGATAATTTTAATGTTTTTAGTGTTTAAAATTAACATCTATGCATTATGTAGGTTTTAAAAAAAATGTCGACTTCAAGTGTTTATAAAGAATGATGAAAATGTCATACTTCTATTGTTTATATTTTGCAATTATTCAGAGTACAGCAGTAGTTTCCTGCTTGTTCTCTTCAGCAAACTCCTTGATTTTTCAGTCCTCGTTGCTGCATGACCTTCAAAAGGATGTTGTTTCACAAGTGGTGCAATCACTAAACTGTGTGTAAAGTTATCTACAGTGCTTTCCGGTGTTTATTGAAAGGGTTTGAATCGATGCACTAGGTGGGTGTTTTTCCCAGACTTCATTTATGGATGTTGACAGTGGTCCACCCATCCCCCAACACATTGCCTAGTTAACAGAACCTGCTAAAAGGCAGTCATAAACCCATGTGTTATGTGCTAATAGGATTATATTAGTGACTGGCTGGCTGTCAGGAAGTGGAGAATTAGTAAATCCAAAATCCATGTTTATGCAATAACGCCTTTGTTTGCAGCTTTATTTGTTAATCAGGACTCTCCCACACTCTTCTGTGATGCTGGTTTACCTTTGATTTGGTTCACTTTCAAAAGAGAATTTCCAAGTGAGAAAAAAAAGACTCAGTAATGCTGTTATGATGTTAGTTAGCTGAAGTTTTGTTTCAGTTAGGAAGTTTTTTGTTAATTAATTTGGAATGATTACTGTTGTAGTTGTGGCATATAAAATTTGGAAAAAATTGTGACCGAGTAATTTTGTTCTTTTGGTATGTAAAGTATGTGCGCCACCATTTTATATAGAGACAGTATATGAATATATGTGTAGACTATTTCATAAGGTCAATCCATGCCATTGTTGTGTGGGTACTATCAAATTGTTTCATATAATTCCATGCATTTGTTCCCAAGTCCTCATTATTCTGTTTTTCTGTTTTTGTTATGGCTTTGAGTGGATACACTACTTGTATAAATTAACTGTTATCCTTGAAGTCTGTAAAATACTTGCATCTACTACTAGTAGTTGGCAATTGGCATATTTTATAATGATGACCTTCATGTTCTTAATCTATCATGTCTTCTTATGGCAAAGCACTTGATACATGCCTTTGGTTTAACTAAGACGAAATAAGACTTTTTCATAGACCGTTCTCTCACAAAGCTCAAAATTCCCTTCTTATGGTTTGGACAGGCATAAAACAATTTGCAAACAATTTAGAATCGGCCGACAGCCGGTCTCATTTTAAGAACTCTTTGTTTGAGCCGCACATTATATCATGACAACAAGCGGAACATTAAGAAGTATAGTACATTGTCATGCTACAACCAAAATGTCTCCCACAAGACATCATCCAGAATTTTATTATAGTGTAAATGTGTACAATAAGATTTTTCAACTAAACATCCATCCATCCATTTTCTTGACCGCTTATTCCTCACAAGGGTCGCGGGGGGTGCTGGCGCCTATCTCAGCTGGCTCTGGGCAGTAGGCGGGGGACACCCTGGACTGGTTGCCAGCCAATCGCAGCAACTAAACATTCAGCTTGATATAATTTTGTGACCAAAATAATCTCTGCTCTGTCTGGCTTCTGCCGTAGTGTCCTTGGGCAAGACCCTGAAGACTAATTTGCTCCCAGTGGATGTGTTCCATTAACCATTTCTTACAATTTGATACAAAAATAAATAAATAAATAATTATTTTTTTTTTTTTTTGGGTGATTCTGTTAAGAGGTGTCTCCACTCCATTGTAAACTGTTGCCTCGTGAGGAGGCCGCTTCTCTTTTCCAGACAAGTTCACTTTCTAATTTCTAGGTCAAACGGGGCATGGCAACTTGCATTTAATTACTCTTCCAGATCTGACATGACACAGCACTTTCCTTATGTGAGTCACTTCTGTCTCTGTTCATGGGCATTTGCTTTGACAACGTAGCACTCCTTCACTTGACAATGCAACTAAAAGACATTTTGGAACAAGACCACTGTTTTGTTTTGTTTTTAGCACGGTGACTGGCAAGTTCAACCTATGGAGCTATAGGCCAGGGAAGACCAAGGTAATCACCAGTGCCGTGAAATTGGATCTGTGTGGGATGACAACATGGTCGTTCAATATTCATTACAGCAGGGGGTACTGCCAGATCGATGGCTAGAACCCATCCAAGCCAGGGTCAGAAAGAAGCAGTGTCAACTGTCGAAGCAGTCTTTTTCTTACCCGTCATCTCCACAAATTGGCATTTGACTCTGGTCATAGCAGTGAAGGCTGCCCAAGGCTGGGTTAATGACATCAGGTGCTCTTGAGAATCAGATTATTACCATTATTACATGTAAGGTTTTATAGTGAATTGTCATGTTTGTAGAACGTGCTTTCTGGCAATGTTTATCAACGCAGACAAAGCCTTCAGCTTTGCTTTTTTGAGCAATTCTTGATGAGTTTTTTGGGCACCTTAAAAAGTATGCTCCCTGAATGTGCACAGATGGTGAAGGTGATTCGTGTTGATAGTTTCGTTAAAGGGCGTCCATAATCTTAGTCAGGAAACAGAAGCAGCCGGAGAGTTACTGACAATTGAAGCAGTGTATGAGGATGCTGAGCGACTCAAGTCTTCTGGGCTTCTCTTGTTACATGTCTGCATTACTGAGAGAATGCGAACTCGCTATCACTAAGTGGATAGTGGATACCACCAATTTTACATGTGGGGGCTTATCACAAAGCAGGGGTTGTTGAGGGGGGTTCTTAAAGTCATGAAAATGTTCCGATTTTCATTGGGGCAAATGGGAGGTGAAGTGCAGCGTGTTGTTATCACAACTGATAGACTGCAAACTGCTCCCAAGTCGATCACGAGTGGTGTAGGGAAGTTGAAAAAAAAGGTGCATTTTGTTTGTGTGTGTTAGTATTGTTATAGAGATTTTTTTAAGAAAAAATTGGGTCGTCTTACATACTTCTGAGCATTCTAATAAGTCATAAGCTGTGTCGGCGGCCCAGATTGTTAGGTCACTGGTAGCACTCTGTGCTCTGAAACAGAAGACGTGGTCGCAGAAAAGTAAATCGTGGGAGCTAAAAAGGTTGGGCTTAGAACATCCATCCATCCATCCATCCATCCATCCATCTTCCTGCAAATTGTACACATTTTACAAATTTAATTTTGGAGGTTCCACTGTAATATTATTTGCTATTGCTATCCCATTCATTAGTATAAATATATATATTATATCAAATATGTTAGCCCAAAGTCAGCTGGGATAGGCTCCAGCACACCTACCAGGCTGCCACTGTAATGAAGATAAGCATTATACAAAATGTATATTTTAATCATATTTTCGGCGGCACTGGCATGAATAATAAGACCAGAACATGTTTGGCTTTCATTTTTGTATGACAAAAATCTATAAAAGCTCTCACTGAGTTTGACTCTAATAAGCTTTTTCGTGTTACTGCTGCTGGCTTTCTGCTATCTATTCACTTTAAATAAATTAATGTCCCATTTATTTTTGGCAAAATAAACATCTCCTTCTTCACATTCATTTTTTTGCACAATCCCACCTTTAAATTGGTTACATTTGTCATATTGAGCTTTATGCTCGTGTTTACTTGAAAACGTGATATAATTGAAGCACACTGTTAAAAAAAATGTTACTCTATTCTTGTTTTTAAAATGTTTTTTAAGCGACTGCCATCAGCATGCTGAATGTCCAGCTCCTGCCAGCTGCAAAGAAACAATGATGAATAGGGCTCAGCTAAAAACAGAACCTTGTAGATCAACTACCAGTTACACCAAACTAATGTTGTTTTAATTGCAAAAACAAGTAGAAGAAGCATCGTGCTTGCGTTTTAATGTAATCTAGCCTTATAGATCATTCTCAACATAGCAGAATTGCATGTACAATTGCCCACCAACAAGCTCATTTCCTTGTATGTGTGTAGTCATTTGCATGGAGCAAGATTATTTATTCATCACTTATTTTTAGTTCACTCAAAAAATGAGCATAGTCATACTTCCTACAGGCAACCCTTTTGGCCACCCATTGTCTGTAAGGCATTAGGGAGACAGAAACACATTTGTTGTCCTTATCACAGTGTTCAACTACTGCTGCCAGCTCTTGTCTGGCCAAATATTTCTTTTTGATACTGATTCAGATTAAGGTTGTTCTTCTTCTGTATTGGCACAATTGAAGCACGGGAGGCAAAGGGTGGCCATTTTCTATGATTCAATTCTAGACGTCACCAGTAGCCTACTGTCTACATGCAGGCATTATCAGGTTAGCTTTTAGGGTTGGGCTTCAATGAGAGGCAAGCAGACCTTTTGTAATATTGATTCTTGGAAATCACTGCTATGTTTCAAATCCATCTGGACAAGAGCACTCAGAGCACCGGCAGGGTGAAGCATGGGCCAAGGAAGTACCACAACTAAAACATTTTATCCCTCTCTAGCATGTACCCCTCCACCAAGCATTAACTGTTAAAATCAATAAATGAATAAATAAATGCAGGAAAAAAAATGCTGCCACTGCAGCTCTAACCAGATCTACAAGCGTAATAATTGGCAACATTATCATCATCTGTCAAACTGTCCTTTAATATAAAAAATTTGGCTTTACAGACACTTGACATAACAGTACATACTGTTGTTACTGGTGAGGTGCATTTATTCCAGTGTTTATGATTATTGGCTACTAAACTTGTGAATTTCAAATGGAGCTGCTCAGTTAGGGCATTATATAAAGTAGTTATTCATGAGAGCAGGTCTGGAAGATATGAAGGATCATGGTCAGATGAATGGAAGTGGAATCTCATTAGCCTGTGATTTCTCAAACCATGAATAAATTACATTTCATGGCATTAATTCTTCAGTGTTGTCAAACTAATGAGAGTGTTCCACATTTTTTGGCATGTGCTTCATTATGGGATCCATGAGAATGTGTGCTGAAGAGCAGGTCACAGTATCAGGCTTCTTGGGTGACCGCCTGAGAAGCATGTGGTACTGCTAAAGAATAAAGATTATGATACATGAAAATTTTAAATCACAATAATATAGACTAACATACCGGTAATCGTTATCAGAGTAATCGCACTTTGTCAAAACCAAAGATGAAGAACATGTCTTCAATGATGTACGACATCCCATTAACTGATTTGTACTTTGTACACCAAAGATAAGGGAAACTAATAATAAAAAGCAGTGTAAGAGAAGAAAGAGAAGCGACAAACCTGAAATATTACTGTAGTTTACAGCTGAGAAATTGGCATTCATGGTCCTGTGAAATATTTGTTGTGTCCATCTGTATAGGGCTCAGTGGTTTGTTTAATGACATTACCGGTCCAACAATGTATGACCAGCCTAGTGCTACACACTCAGGTTTCGGATCGCCAGCTGGCAGATCTAGCCTTCCATACCTGTGTCCCTTTGCATAGCTGCTGTCTGTTACATAGAAGTACACCTGGGTATCATTTCTGATTAGCTGTCAGCAGCTAGATTTGTCATAATTACTGTAATTTTTGATAAAGTAATTATTAGAGGTAAGCCACAAGAAAACATGCTACTAGCATCTTCATTTATGTGATGCTAGTGATTGTTGTTATTATTCAAATACTGATTTTTTAACCTTCCCATTTGTACTGTCACAAATGTCACAAATACTTTGCCACTGTAGTGGAGAACTGAATTGACATGACATTTTAAGGTTGTGTGCCATAGTATGACCTCAAACAATGACCCATTTCTCAGGCATACATACAAGCTGCAAATTTTATCCACTTGGTGCCTGTAATCATAAAGATCCACAAAGTTGTCACTTGAGCAAACTGACTATTAGTTAGACAGAAGGCTCGGCCTTAAGCTTGTTATTTACGAGTGACCAAGTACAAATGTGTACTTTGTAAAGTATAGTAGAAAAATAGTGATAGTTGCGTCTTTAAGACTATTCATTAACCTGGTGTGGAATGATGTTGTTTTTTTTTGTTGTTTTTTACATAATCACATCAAATCACATCATCATCACAAAACAATTTTATAGATTGTAAAAATTGGTATTTGAACAGTTAAGACATGCATCACCAAGGATTGATGCAATTCTATATTTGAATTGCATTTTCCGCAGTTGTCAGTAAAAGAGGTCCAGTTTTGTTAGAAAATTGCAGTTTTTATTTACATTCAATTGTCAGCTGAAACCTATAGAAAGATTGTTTCAGCAACAGTTTTTTTAATGCTCTATAATAACAAAGTTGAGTTGAGTTTTAATGTTAACACTCGTCCTTGTTGATAACTCTGGCCATGGAGCTAGCCTTACTGCATGTTATACTTAATCTTTTCCTTGTTTCTCCATAGATGAATCTCTATCAGGCTCTACACACCAAGCTAAAGGGGTTCTACTACCTGCTAATGAATCACAGCCTCTTTCTACTCCACCATTGCATCCATCTCAACTTGTTTTGGGATTTTCTCCACAATTAGAGGAATCTAAACTTTTGATAGACCAGAAGATGTCTCAGATCAATTCTGCCAAGCAAAACATTGCCCTCTTGCAAACTCCTTCAATATCTCAAATGCAGCCTCAGTTAAATTCATCAATGCCTTCTGTTTTTGATAAGTCAACAGTGCCACAGCTTAGTTTTACAAAAGAAGCTCAAGATTTTCCAGGGGATGCGTCAGAAAAAACATTTTCAACAATGTCACTGGATTTCAGTGATATGCCGTCAGATGAAGCTTATATTTTAGATCATGTCTTACTAGACCCTACAAAACGTCGAAGTACAATTCAGTATGGTAACCATCTACACACAAGTTCCCCAATGCCAGAGAATAAACCAGTGACCATTCTTCCCAATCCATATGAGATTTTATCCCCAAGCTACCATGTGCCTTTCATCGACCCTCATTTTATTTCCCCACCATCTGAACCAACAGAAGCTCCGCCAGAGGACTTTTATCCCTCAAACACCATAGACTTTGATTGGGGGAGTGGAGATTATTTGGAGACGATAACGTTCAGTCCAGAAGAAGAGGACTACTCTCTGGCCACCAAGGTGCCCGACACATACGATCGAGAGGACAATAGAGAACATTACGATACAGCCTTTCCTTCCAGGGTGGGAACATCCCTTTCGTCTTTGCATCGTCTTCATATCCTACCGTCTTCAAGTCCTGTGACAGCGTATTCGACACATTTGCTTCTAAAATCAATGGATTCCACTTCTCTTTCCCCTGTTCACTCCACAATACATCACACTCATGAGCTTACTCCCACAATTAGCAGTGAGACATTAGAAGCATCCGACAACATAGACTGGCTGGATACTTACACTATTCAACCAACCGATGTCCTGTTACCTGACATGAACAGTTTGGAGTATTACACCACACAGCTGACTAAGGAGAAGTCTGGTTCAGGTAGTGGAGCTGAACAAAGAGGGAATATCACTATGCTGTCCATCAGTTCTTCAGTCATCACACCCACCAGCAGCATCACCAACGATATAAAAGTGACTGAGGATGACTCCTATAGTGGTTTGTCAGGCTTTGAACCTCATGGTGAAACAACTATCGTAAGAACAACAGCGATTTTCAATAGCTCAACGCCTTTTCTGCACCGTTCTGAAGTCACAACAACCTTTCTTGACGCCTCCTCTTCCCTCTTGGCCACTCATATGTCAGCTACAGATTGGTCTGCTGCTACTCATAATGTTGGCCTGCACAGCTCTGTAGTTATACTACCGAGCCCTACTGAGTTTTTGCCAGATGATGTCATGTCTTCCTTCTCTCTGACTGATGTCCAGTGGTTTGTCACAGAGATCTTCCCACTAAGTACTACCCTGCACCTTACTTCAGCTTTCTCTACAACACCAGCCTTCTCATCTAGTCCGACTGAACATCCTTCAACGGAACAAGCGTTCAATCACACTTCAGTCTCATCCAATGGGTCGTTGGCTCCCCCTGTTATGTTGGGTGATCAGGGAGTGACTAAAGATGAATTTGACAATCCAGCCACAATGACCTTGATCCCAACCAACAGTGAAGCTAATACCGTCTCACCCATAGCTACATCTCCAAATGCCAACACAAGTTCTCATCAAACTCTCAATGTCACGGGTGGTGAGTGGCAGACTACAACTATGACATCAAGACAGTACATTTGCAACCTTGAGAAGCCTGAGTATTTAATTAAAATAGGTAAGTCATTTTGTTCTCCTTGATTAATGTGTACCTCCGGAGTAACATTTTAAGGTATTGATGGGAACATGGAGCATTTATTGTAAAGTTTGATAAATATCTGGTGTTCCCATTTTTGTGTCTAGTCTTGTATTTGCCAAAATAATTGGGCTCACTAATTTTAATACTAGTTATCATGTTTGGAATGGACGTGACGTCACCACGTTGACAAGCCGTTACTCACACCCAATAGTTTCTATTGAGGGAGACAACAAATATCTTGTCTTTGGATGTACTGTTAGTGTCATCCAGACTTCATTATCGTATTCATTTATTATTATTTATTTAAACGGAAATGTTCTAACCTGACCCGATTTCCGGCTTTCATACGGTGGGAGAATACTTACAATTCGACAGCATCTCCTCCTGTCTCATCTTATTCGTCAGCAAATAAGTGTCGCCACTCACATATCGATGGACATCAGATTCGTCAAAAAATGTCAGTTAAGCTTTCACTGTAGTGAAGTTTTGGCTTCGTTCCTCGCCGGTGAATATGGCTTCGAACAGTAGCTGGCATGGCATTTCAAATACGTTCCGGAATCTATTACAAGCTAGCTTTAATATAAGCAGTGTAACAAAAAAGGTATTTAGATGCAATTTTTCTTGATAAACCCTATATATTTTTCCTTCTGACCACACTCGATCTGTAGCTAGCGAGACTTGGTTTACTGCCAATTATCACTGGATTTTTTTTGCTTTACTGTAAAGGTTTGCCATCTGGAACCAAAGTGGGATATGCCAAAGCTCAAGTCGGAGAGATCCTGAAGCGGGAATTTAACAAATCCTTTGAGTTACAGGTACATTGTTTTCTACAGTGGAATTAGAAAGATGCTTATTGATTTTGTACTATAGATACAGTGGTGCTTTGATTAAAGGGTTTAATTTGTTTCATGACCACGCTCTTATGTCAAAACACCCGTATGTCAAATCATCTTTCCCTATTGAAATGAATGAAAACACCATTACAGTAATCTGTTACATCCACCAAAAAACAACACAATGTGTAAATGTTTTTTTAAGAAGAAAAATTGTACTATAGAGTACAGAATTTTACTTCATTGAACATTTGTTTTCCTGTACTGCCTGCCACTTGTGATTGTTATAAAAGAGTAAACTTTATTGCTTTTTATGTTAAGGTTATAGAGCCACCACCAAAGTTTGTATTTCGGGTTGTAGCCGATCCAGTTGTGTACACAGCCATATCCGTCATCAACGCCTTACGAAGATCAGGACGCCACTTCCTGTCTCTGTCGCCCCACTGGATGATACATGACAATAAATATCAAGTACACACAGGTGAATTAGCTTTCAAATGACTCAAATATGATACATATTTTTCAGCATAATACGTTACTCTCATACTGTGTTTAAATTCCTCTCCTTATATGCAGTGCTGCAGTTTGTTCCAGGTCACATTGATGTACGGTTTTGCAACTTCAGTGAGCGCATTGAGCGAGGTTTGACCATGGCCTTTGCAGAAGTGCGTCAGCGCGCCAAAGTGTCAACCAATGTCACAGTGCGCGTAAGTAAAGCAAAATGATGGAAAAATATGAATTGTCGGCTTGCGCTTTGATGTCAAAATTTGATACCAGTGGTGAAAATCAAACAAACAGCAGTTTGTAGTCCTGCGTTTGTCCTTTGCTAGCAAAATCTGCGTCGTTTGATTTGAATTAAGACTTTTGAGAAAGAAGGGAATTGTTGCTGAAATGATTACAGCTTTTTTTTTTTTTTTAACCTCTACTTGCAATGAGACCTTGGGTAGGAGTTGTGTGGTCATTGTTTTCAAAGTAAAAGCAAATGTTTGTAAATGTCTCGTTTTGAAAAAGACAAACACAGTCAGTCTATATATTCGGATTGTTTTGGAATTTGTTGCAGTAAAGATTCATTTCATGAATAACTAAATGAGAAAGCCCTGGGCTGTCCTGCCCAATTGTATGTCCTACTTTCGAATAGCTGAAGGTTAACTCTTTCAGAGAGTGGCGAGAATTTCTACAAAAGTCAAGCTGAAAATTGCTTTGCTTTGTAGACATCATAAATTTAACATGTTTTTCACATTGTGGTGCAGATTATCAATATTACCATGGCTGTTCCTCAAAATCAACAACACTTGAGGCGTTATCCAGTGGATATCACCTTCACTGTGCACAGCCCCCTGGGTTATCTAATGGGATCAGAGGTCAGCATTGCGCTAATGCAGCTCACCAAAGTGGAATTCAGCTATTACATGGGCTTTCCTGTCCTGCAGATTGCTGAGCGTAAGTTTGACAATTTGTTTTTTTATTTTATTATATCAGCATTTTTCACTTAAATGTATTGCACAGTGAGCTCTCTCATTTGACATTTCTTCTGATGCTGGCTGGAACAATGTCATATTATGATTTTTTTTTTTTCCTATCAAAAGCGTTTCATTATCCAGAGTTAAACACAAGCCAATCCCTTCGCTCCTCTTGGGTGAGAACAGGTAAGATGGATTCTATTATTTGTGATGATCTGCCATACAGTTCATCAAGTTCAGCAACTCTTGTGTGAAATGTATATTCTGCATTTTTTTGGTTCTACTTTTCATAACCATAGTTCTCTTGGGAGTGCCGGACAGTGAAGTAGGCCAGAGGACCTTTCAAGCAAACATAGAACGCAGGGTGGCCGTGCTACTTGGAGAGGCAATGGGATTAGTCAGACGTGTCAAGAGAGCCACCAACGTTGGCAACAGCAGCGTTCAGGTACCCGCTGTATATAACTGTATTGAAGTGCTGGTGAGCCTTCTGTGTCCGAGTGAATATCATATAACACAGGTGTTGGCACTGACTGCAATGTGATAGTGGTTTTTGTCCATTTTATTATTGGGGGCTCAAAATTTCTTCTAAGTATATATACCGAAATAGAAAAAGATCATGTAAAATTGCCATTAATTTCATGCATTTAAAAAAAAATTATGCAATATATGTCTTTCTTTAAAATAATCTTTCATTGATTTTTGGAAAGTTTGTATATCAAAGTACTAGTGGTACTTGGTACACTGTAAAAAAAAAATGGAGAGTGATATTTACTTGAAAAAAAAAAACAAAGCTTTTTCACTTTGAAATTCTAAGTAAATTTGACAAGGAGAGTTTTTAGTACATTTTACAAGTTTGATTAAAAAGAAGGTACTCAAGCGTTGAGGAACGAATTCGTGACCTTCAACTTGGGAGAGAGCCACTCTACCACCTGAGCTATGCCACTCTTGCTGTTTGCCACTATACTGCTGGTGTGTCAAAAATGAGACCAAAAATGGTCTCTTGGACGTACGAGGATTCCACCTGACACCAGCAATATATTAACACACAGCAGGAGCAGCATGGTTCAGGTGGTAGAGTGGCTGTCTCCCAACCTGAATGTTGTGGTTTGTTCCTCAACCCTTGAGTAGCTTTTTTTTTTTTTTTTAAATATATATAAACTGCTCAAAACTTTCCTTGTAAAATTCACTTGTAATTTTTTTGAGTGAAAAAACTTTCCTAGGTTTTTGCAAGTAAATGGTTCTCTTTTAATTTGTATTTATTTATTACAGTTTATGGGTGCCTAGTATTGATATTAGGGACTACTCAAGAGTTGAGTACTCATACTGGTATCTGTCTGAGAAAAAAAGTGGTATCGAACATCCCTAGCAAATACTTTCTGTGACTATCTTTAGATATTTATGGTATTCCTGAGATGTCTAGCTTTTCATAAAAAATGAACTCTTAATAGATGGAAGACTGACCATTGAAAAATGTTTCTTCCTTGTGCGATTTGCTAAGTGCCGCTGCCTGATGCACGTCCGAACTACCTCGCTACCAAGTGAGAACTGAGGGCTCCTTATTTGAGCTTTTCAGTGTTGGTGTAACCACTGAAAGCCTTGCTGCTTTACTAATCAGGCTCTAGCTTTTGTGGGGTTGCCCTGCACCTGCTCATCAACCTTACATGGAGCTAGATGGGGCCACGTCACCATGGCAACAACATCCCATTCAGCCCCCATTCAAAGACCCCAAATGCACAAAGTGCTGTTCCTTTTCTTCCCTGTAGTCCTCCTTGTTGCTTCCTGTGAGCTGCAAAGCTGCAAAAATCAAATCAATTATTCATTGTTTCTCTCTCTATGCTTGCATTTTGCATTTGGCATGATGAAGAGATTGTCTCTGTTTTTGAGAGGGTCGACATCCAGAGAGCCAGAGTGTGTTTGGTAAAAGATTTAGTCATCAGAAGAAAGGGAAATGCAGTACAGAATGCTTTTCAACTGGAAGGTTGCCAGATGATAACAATCTTCCTGGCTGAAGCACAACCTAATATAACTGTGCCAGACCTTTCTGTCTTGTTGTGTCATAAAGCACTTTAGGAGTAGTGGTAAGCATACTCTGCTTATCTCCTATGATGTCATCTCTAATTTTAGGGTCTAGAATTTGAGAGTTTTTACAGTCATGTATACATTTTTTTTTTTTCCTTGATAAGGCACTTATGTGTTTATTTTTTCTACCTTCTTCAAAGAATACTGGCACTGAGGACTTGTTTGGATTTCTCTATTTTAGACATTTTTAAGCATCTTTTCCAATCGAGTTACTTTATTTTACTTAAGTGAAATGATATTTTTTTACTTCGGACTAGAAGAAACACAAATATGAGCGGTCACCTGGTGGGGTTGTGGTCTTCTTTTTTTTTTTTTTTTTTTTTTAACTAAGAGGTCAATTGAGGGTACTGCGATTAAAAAAAAAAAAAATCACACACCTTTCACACTTCTATCCACTCAGTATCACAACTGTATAAGGATCTAGATTGATGCCTGGATATGCAAGAATCTGCACAGTTGTCTTCTCGCATTCAGAGGGAGATTGTGTGTATACACAAACACACAAAAACGTATGAAATAATTATTGCTGTAATTAAGATAATGTAAGCAGTTTGACTTTTCTAGATGAAATTCTTTTTTTTCTCAGATATTAAGTGACAGCTATAAGTTACAATCACTGACTATTCTTATCAAAATACTACATTTTAGTTTGTCACATGAGTTTTCATTCAAACAAGGTAGCACTCCCTATTTATTGGGAAATTATTTCATTATTTAAATTGTGATTAGCACGTCATACTAGTTTTTCAGAGTATCATCCTTCTTATTTTCTTTCGTCTTGTACTGTCTATTGGTTCGCAATATGATGGCATGATAATTGCTAAATACATGCATGATAAATACCCGGACAGATTGGGCCCCGAACAGTAATAACACCCATTTAATGTTCCGCTGTCTTTTTCAAACATCTGGACATGTTTATACATGTGTTATCATGATATCAGAGTCACATGTTCTCGTTTCCTGTTCTCAAAATATAGTCATGCTAAAATTTCCCAGCCAGTCAACCTTTTATGGTAATATGATTTTTGTGTAGGCGCAAGGCTTGTTGCGCCTATTTGGCTGACCACTCTGCGTCATGCCGGGCATTCTGGCATAGCAAGTGTGTCCTTTATGATACGCCCGACGGAATGACAATCTGATGACAGAAAGTCGACAAAAAGTTACGCCTGTATAGATAGTGGCACAGCTGATCTAACATGATTTTGGTGAATTCAGTTGGAGAGCACAAGCAGACAGATTGCCAGCCTTGTTAACATGTGCGTGGAGGTCTTCGTATTTCATTCAGAAATATGACAAAAGCAGATATCACAGTGTCACAGTGCAACAAATAAAAAATCCAGTTTGATCAAATGATGATGATGATATGATGTTAAATTTTTAACATATGTTTACATAGCATTCACTTAATCTCATTCAAAAATATCGGAGTGTAGCCCACACCGGCCAGCAGGTTGATCTCAACACACGAAAAGGTTAACTTATTTTAACCTTGAGGATTGGACTCTGGCCAACCGCAGAAATAATGATGTTTCTTTTTCTCTTTAGTTCCATTTTAAATCCTTCTCTGTTGCTACTAACCTCATCCTAGCTAGCGCTAAAGTAGCTTGTCTCTCTGGCTAGCGTCAAACTTTGAAATCTCCCTTTCCTTTCTTGCTAGTACGTCGGTCGGCGGCCGTCAGTGAGATGTTAGCTGACCTAATATTCCTGATAGTACCGTGTTAGCTGCAGCCAGAGGATGTAGGTAACCAGATTGAGGCGCTAGCTTGGCTAAACAATATATCCCATAAACGCTTGCAGGCGTCAGCTCGAATGTAGCGCATATGTGGCTTTCAATTATGTTCACTCCCCCACGTAGATACGTCTGCTATATAGGGAGATGTGCCATCCAAAGTCCAAACATTCCTCTCTGATTACAATATGCTATGTGTTCTGACTCAAATGGGAAAATTCCGATACGGTGTTTGTTTTTAATGGTTTGTTCACAACCTTAATGGAAGCTATTTAATTGAGCAAATTATTATTATCATTATTATTATTAACATTATTATAAATATTACCATTGTTGTAGTTTTAAAATCATCCCACCAGCCAGCACACAAACTATCGAGTGTAGTACTAGTGATAGATACATGAGGGAATAAGAGGAGATGCTTTGATTGACAGTGAATGGAGTTGGCCGTGTTTATGCCCACCCCACAACAGTGCAAACCACCCATTTCTTTAAATTGCACGTCTGCGAAATTACCAACATCCGGTCTAACATGCCTCCGTGCATATTTATGCCGCGCATTGCACCGGTCACAAAAAGAGAGATATATTTTTCAGCCTTACGATTGAATGGTCATCTACCCAGGATGCACCTCACATTGATCACAAAGTTAACTCCTGTTTGTTATGTCAATTCATAGGTTGTGAGCATGAACCGGCCTGTCGGTGTGGACCATCCCTTGGAAGTTGTGTATTTTGTGGAGCGCCCCGATGGCCAGAGGGTCCCTGCTGTTGAAATGGCCAATATTCTCAACAGCTTGGATGTCCAAAAGGCCGCCATTATCTTGGGATATCGTGTTGAGGGTCTTTTAGCACAACGTGAGTATCTTTAATATGGCAGTTCACTGATATGGTGGTTCTTAAGTTAGTTGGTTGTTTAACTGTATACAATTGTGGAATGTCAAGGAACAAACACGTGGTCCAAATGTTTGGTACCTTGTCACACTTCAACGTCACAACTGTTTTTATATTGTCTTTTTGTCTATGTGCGAGTAAACGGAAAAACAAAACCGAAAAGAAACCCCTCCCCATGTTAATTGCAATAAAAACTGTTGAGACTGGAATCTGTCAAATGCATTAAGAAGACTCAAAGCTTCTGGGTGACCACTGTACCTAATGTGATCTGGGGCTTCTTCTTCTTCTTCTTCTTCTTCTTCTTCTTCTTCTTCTTCTTCTTCTTCTTTTTTTTTTTTTTTTTTTGTGTGTTTTTTTTGCTGCATCCAGCATATAGTTTCTGAATCTGGGCAGGGCGCACGCAATAAACTCTCGATGCTGGAGTGCAACATGATGCCTGGTATCAAAAAGTTTGGTTTTAGCCGCAGGTCACAAGTCCTCCAGCATGTTAAAGACCCAAAACACACAGCTAAAAGTACAAATAAGGACACAAACTTCTAACTCCATGTGATCCTTCATGTTAGTTAATTATCCTTCTTGGCATGCAATGTACCAAAAGTCTGAATCTGAATAAGGGACAACAGACTAATGAGAGTCCCTCAAGGGAGCTCCATCTTCACGCTGACTGTTTTTGCTTAATTAACTTCCCCAAGCGATTAAAACAAAAGTTAATTTCAAGTAATGAAAGTCTGTTTTGTTAAAGTAACAGCTAAGAGACAAGAACTCTCCAACGTTAAACTGCATTTCCACCTTGTGTGCCATAACGTTTCACTTCCTGTTTGTTACACTTCAGCTGTAGAGAAGGTGCCATCGTCACCTTCTGACACTGAGAACCCCAACATGTGGATTATCATCGGAGTGGTGATTCCTCTCCTGCTGGTCATCATCATCATTGCCATCCTCTACTGGAAATTGTGTCGGATAGACAAGTTAGAGTTCCAGCCAGATGCCATGACATCCATCCAGCAGAGACAGAAGGTAGATATTACACAGCTGTTTTGGAATCAGGGTTGATTTCCTTATTTATTCATATTGCAGGTTGCTGCAGAATCCCCATCTTAAAATGTTTTCTCATATAATTCGTCAAATAAATAGATCATATACTGTACATTATATACAGCAAGGATTTGATGAACGGACATGAGATGAATTGGATGCGTAATATTGCGATGGACCCATTTAGTCCAGTTTTTTTCCTCTGCTCTGTGTTTATTCTTTTCTATGTAAACTACATTATTTGACTGTATTATTATAGTCGTGTCAGTGGCATTTTCATGGTTCACTAGCCTGAATTCATGCAAGCTGCATGTGTTCAGTTCCCATTCAGTGATGGTGTAAATGTGAATGTGATTGGTTGTGTGTTTCTCTATATGTGCACGTGATCAACTCCACAGTTTGGATAGACGCCATCTTCCTGCAAGGCAGAACAGGGAAAGCTGTATAGATAATTACTGTATGACAAAGCTATTTTCTTCTTCCAAGAAAAACATAGCATAATGTATTTCAGATCCTAAAACAGCACCAGACAACAATATTGTTTCCCAGTCGCTCATTCCTCAGGCAAGTCCCGACTCCGGACATTATTAAAGGGAACTTATATGTATTTTGGGCTTCCTGTCTTACCAGGCAGTGTTTGATGTGTCTTTGTCCAGCATTGTCCCTCTTCCACCAGTAAATGCTATGTTTTGAAGCTTGTGAACCCACATTCATGTCATTTGGCCTAATGTACTAAGGAAACAAATTTAACTTCATAACTCCTAATTGCCCTTCTGCTCACAGTCTGCTACCTCACAGACCCCCGTTCACCAGGCACTACCTCAACATGACAGGCGTATTGAGTTTAGTAAAGAAGAAGAAGAAGGAGAAGGAGAGTGGGGATATGAGGAGGAAGAAGAGGAGTATGAAGATGAAGAGAATGGGGAGGAGGAAATCAATGTTAAAAACAGAAAGGTATCGAATAGTAAGGTGCAGAGTAGTGTTTGGTAGTGTGTTGAGTGCGTGTGTGTTTGCTGTCCCAAGTGCTGTTGTACATTAAAATGTTAGGACAAGTAATGCTTGTTTACTATTAAAAAGACACCATAGCTACACATGGAAAGAATCTATCCTGTCAACCGTTGCTTCTGCTCAGGGAACACTCACTCTAAAGAGCAAAGACAGTACAAGCAGTGAGGAGGAGGAAGAAGACGATGAAGAAGGAGATGATGAGGAAGAAGAAGAACCTAAGAAGTCGGAAACTAAACCATTCAAGGCAGAAGAAAAAAATGGGCAGAAAAACAAGGCAACACAAAAGAGAACAGAAGAGATGAAGAAAGAAGAGAGAACGACTGTGTTCCCAAAAGGGAGGCGTGTCAAGGACGAGGTACAGGCTGCAGTAGCCAGACAGATAGATGTGCTTGTGGCTTCACTGGACATTAGGACTAAACCTTGCCCTTTGTCAACTGTGTATCATGTCAGTGGTAGATGTCTTTTTAAATTCGTTGGGGTGTAAAATATTGACCAAATAACTGAAATAAGCATTAGACACGTCACCATTGTTGGTGCTATGGACGTGAAAGGTTTGCTAGGTGTTGGGAACAACCCAAGTAATCCAAGAAAGTAAAACATATGCTCATAGAAATGGAACAAGGAAAAGGTATTGAACACATGTAGAATCGGAGGTGCAAAAAAGCATAGAAAAGTTAAAGCAGTGGTTCTCAACCATGGTCCTTGAGTACCCTGTCTTACATGTCTCCCACAGCCAACACAGGTGTTTCAAACCATCAGCTAATCAGCAAGCTCTGCTGACCCTCAGCTGTGTTGGCTGAGGGAGATGTGGAAAACAGGCTGGATAGGGGTACTTGATGACTGGGGTTGAGAACCATTGCGTAAGACAACACAACAAATCTATCAGTAATCAAACTACAAAGGTCTCCTACAAAGTATCAGTGATGACACATCTCATACACACCTTAATTTAGGAATTTACTGTATTTGCTTTAATTTCTTTGTGGATTACTTGTGTTATACCCAACATCTGGTGACAGTTTCATGTCAATATCACCTTTGAAAATATACAGTAATTAATGAGGAAAAATGGTGCTGTGTTAAATACTAATTTCAGCCGCTGCATTGTTGATGTAGATTTATAGATTTGAGTTTGTGTTTGTTGCTAAGATTAGTAAATTATGTAGGGCAGATTGCCGGTTTGTTAGCCTCCTCAATCCTATCATTCGGCTTCAGTGGGGGTTAGAAAAAAGTGGGTCTACTCTGTATTTCGTATGTGTGCATTTGGGATCGCTCTTTCAAATGCTGCCATTGTTTCTATGATGCGGCACACTTGCACAGATGTATTTGTACACATCATAGCAAACATCACACATTTCACGATCAATAGGTGCAGTCATACTTTTCAGACAATGATTGGTAGCATGCCACATTTCATTGACCTCACTTCCACAAAGTGTCACACATGTATCTTCAATGTCATGTAAACCTCATATGCAACAACGTGATTTGATCATATAATTTAGGCAGACATGCCAACTTCAAGCCAGAACCTTGCGGTTGAGTCAACATTCACCTTTTGGTAGCACTCTCTTTTATGTCGTAAATGTCTCTGTTTTAGTTGCAGGCCCCCAGTGTGAAAGGCTTTGACTTTGCGAAGCTGCATCTCGGCCAGCAGAATAAAGATGATGTCATGGTGGTCCAGGAATCTATCCCAGCGGGGCCTCTGCCCATCTCAGATAAGGAAGGCCCCAGTCCTTCCCAGAATGGGGATGTTCCCACCCCCAAATCCAAAAACTCTGCCTCCTCCACCAGAGCGTCTCGCAGCTTTCGACGACGTGAGAGGTCAGTGCTCCTGGCAGTGCAAGGGGGGAGGATGCATATAAATGCATATAAACCACCTACATTCTCTAATAACAATATTGATGTGCTTACTTGTTAATGCATGCACACATTGAGTTCCTCCATATATTGACTCGCTTCACAAGCATATTACGTTCCCCTTCATCTGACAATTAGCACAGATTTTAAACATAGAAGGCGAAAACATCCCTAATGAAAATTAAATTAATTTAATTTTAATAAACTAGCCACCAGAGAACTGCACAAATAGAAATCAACCTGACTTTTTTAACAGATGTGTTTCCTTTAAATATTGTGAACATGCCGATGACGATATATTGTGGCAGTTTTGAGATCAATATATCACGATATTGCCCTTATCGTTACATCCCTATTTTAAATCCACGCTAATGGTCAGATGAAGGGGAACATAATATGCTTGTGAACCGAATCAATATGTGTAGGAACTCAATGTGTGCTTGCATTAGCAACTAAGTGCTTCAATATTAAGTGTTATTAGAGTTTGTAGGTTGTTTATATGCATTGCTGTTATGTATAAAAGCATAATGTGTTTTTTGTGTGTGTTTTTTTGTTTTTTGTTTTTTAGTATGAACTTTTTATTTATTTATTTATTTATTTATTACAATATTGTGACTTTTATTGTATAGTGAGCATCATATCGTGATAATATCATATTGTGATGTTTGGATATAATTACATCCCTAATTATTATAAGTTTTTTTTTCAATATCATTCCTTATTGTCAATGACAACATTCACTCATTCAACACTTGCATTCATATATTAGAATCAAACGTTTAGTATTACATTCACGTGCAATTTCTGGAGAAATTGCACGTCTAATATATATTAGAAACCCCCCCATGCTTTGACCTCTAAAGAAAAGTGCTGTTTTTTATTATGGCCAGTATTCCAGCACGGAAGCCCATCCTCAGGCTTCAATTATTCATTTAAGTGTGTGTTTTGTGCTTAGGATCTCACCGTCAGACGGCGATTCCATGGTGAGTGACCGCTCCAGTGGGCGCGAGTCGACTGAGGAGAACCCAGGGAGAGCCCAGGCCACACCCAGTGACAGCAAGCAGACACGTAAGGTCCCCATCAATGTTTTAAATGGCAAGCGGCCCTAGCAACAGTCAAGCTATTTCCCGATACACGGGCAAAAGAGGGGGTGGGGAAGACAAACACTGAAAAGAATGGAGAGAGTTTAGAATTTAGGTGGGAATGTAAACTCTCTGAACACTCTGAAAACATCATATTCAACAAAAACTGAATTTTAACAAATTTTTAAAATCGGTTGGGATCAGAGTACGTAGTTACGAGTTCTGTTGTTGGAAGAACATGGCAGAAAAGTGTATTACTTTTTGGACAACATCTTATTAAATTTCAGAGTAGGGTGTACCTTTTTACACTTACAGGATTATAAAGAGAACCAGAACACAACATGAAAGGCAAATATTTAGTGTCTAAAATAAGTCTATAAAAGATAAAGAAGGCAAACAAAAAGCGGAAGTTATTTTGACAACATGCCGACAGATTGAAGGTTACTCTGACACGCACTGGAGCCAGAAGCATTCAGGCGCACTGACTACATGCAGCACACTGCAGCCTGCCTGACATCACCCATACAGCACCGACCTCTTCTTTTATTTTATTTTATTTTATTTTATTTTATTTTATTTTATTTTATTTTATTTTATTTTATTTTATTTTATTTTATTTTATAAATATAACACTGATCCTATTTTCCTGTAACTCAGTATGGTGCTGTACCTTGTGTATGATATACATGTACCACAATATTGAGGCAGTAATTTTGAATTATGAACTGGAAGTTTTCTTCACTCATACCAAATAAACTCATAATGCCCTTAGCAAAAGTTGCTATCATTTATGGACACTATGTCTGTCATGCTACTTCTAGTTTCTCTTAACTTTAACACGTGATCTAGATGAGTGGTTCTCACCTGTTGCCACCTTGGAAACCTTTCTTATCGTCACTAACTCATGCCCGAGTTGTATAGAAGTTAAAAAGAAAAAAGAGATGTTATTCTTCAAAAAACAAAACATATTTTTAAACTAAATCATCTTTTTTTCAGTTTTCAAAGTGCATTTCAGCGGATCTTATTAAGAAACTGGGTGAACATAACTGCATGTATAAAAATTAATATAGTCAAATTAAAAGTCACAACAATTGTCAGTTTACAACGGTGTACCCAAATTTTGCATTGCCCACCATTTGAGGATTAATGGTCTAGATAACCATATCTTAATTAATGCCCTTGTTTCTCAGTTTATCAACTTTAGCAAGGACTGATCTTTTCCAATAAAACTGTCTTTCTTTTTTATTGCGCAGGCAAAAATAGAATTGGTAAGACTTTGTCTTCTTGCCATCTGTGTCAGTGAATCTCTGATTGCTTGGTTGCTTTTGTGTTTGGCTTTTTCACACCATTCGTCACTGTCACCCCAACTGTCAGTCACACAAAATAAATGTTGTAGTCAAATAAAAAGGCTATTGTTTTGTAGTGACCCTAATCCTTTCTTTTCTTTCTTTCCTTCTTTTTTTTTTTTAATTTAGTTATTTATTTGTTTTAATCATCCTTTCTAATAGATCATTTAGACTTAGTAGTATACAACAGTATTCAAGACTTTTAAACTGTTAAAATGATTTCCATCTCGACAGGTCCTCCTCCAACAAATAGTCTCAATGAACCGATGTCATCGGCTTCCATATTTGAACATGTTGATCGGATGTCGCGGGCCACAGATGTAAGCCGACGACTCCCCAACAAAGTGCAGCTCATTGCCATGCAGCCCATGACGGTCCCACCCGTGAACAGCCACACTGGCACTGGCAAATTGCCTGATACCAACAAAATAAACAAAGTAAGCCTTTCTCCGTCCTCATATTCGCATTTGCAGCTTGATAAATCCAACGTTCACTCCGACTTTCTATTCGGTGCATCTTCTCATCAGATCCAAGTAACAATGAGGCAGAAATCAGAGATTGAGCATCATCGAAACAAGATCCGCCTGCGTGCCAAGAGGAAGGGCCACTATGACTTTCCTGTGATGGATGACATAGACCTTGTGGACGCCAAAGACCAGGATCACATCTACCATAAAGCACAGCTGCAGATGGAAAAGATCTTGGATCAAAATGCACAGATTCCCTCTGTCTTGAAGGAAGCCCAAAAAAGGTTCATGTTTTTGTATTTTGTTTTTTTTTAGTTTGGGGGGGGGTTGTTGTTTTACACAATTAGGTAACATTTCATTGTGTTTCTAGTGCTCGAGAGAGGCGCTCTCCCAAACAGAGGATGAAGGAGCAGTCAAATGGAAGAATAACAGATGCAGACAAAGATCACCTCATCACTGAAGACACTGAAGCTGTTTATAGGAAGTTTCCTGGGGTCAATAATGTTGCCTATGTGGTAAGTTTAATACTGGTGGCTTGACCATTAAAACTTCTGTATATGGAAAATCACAACATTTCATTGAGCCTTAAGTCAGTCCTGACTGACTGGCACTACTAGATGGACACTTGACTTTGTAGCACACTATAATGCAATGTCTGTAATGTAATGTTAATGTACCTTATTAGCTTATTCGGGATTTATTACATTTTCAAGTGGGTCGTATTTCTCTCAAAACTGATCAGAGATGGGAAAACCAGGTCAAGATAGTTAAAACCCTGCCAGAGTAGTTTACCTGCCGGTTGAGTATGAGCACCAGTAGCTAAAGCCAAACTGTGGCAGTGTTTTTACTTTCTGGACCTGGATTTCCCTTCTCTGAAACTGATGATGTAAACAAACAAACAAACAAACAAACAATCAAACAAACAAAACACAAAAATATATGTTCATTTTGAGTCCAAAGTTCTACATTTTATGTTTAAAGAATCCAAGACTGTTATTTATATACATTCACAGCCAAATTTAGAGTGTTAACATTTTGGTGTTAAAGCTTTCAGAGTTGATTTAAACCCCCAAAGTGTATTTTTAGCATTGTGATTTAAATGGAGGTCAGTGAGGGATTTCTTTGGCAGAGTTGAGTTATTTAGTGTTAAACTAACTCTGCAGAGAGTTTCTCAAAGTAAGCTCCGCCCACTGCAAAGAATTCTTTGAATGCTAAGTGTTAGTTGTTGTTTTTATTTACGGTAATAATGTGTTGTTAATGTTGTATCATTAAACGTGTTCATGACAAGGTCACTGCTACATCTGATCGTCAATTCCCAATCATGTCATAAGCCAAGTCAAGTCATCTTTTTTTTATATAGCGCTTTCAGCCTTAGCTGTCACAAAGCGCTTTACAGAAACACAACAAAACAAACATAACATGAAACATATAAGGAATTACATTTTCTGTAATGTTAAACATGAAACATTTATCTTCTGTTCATTTCAGTCGGACCCTGACCAAGCCCCAGGATTGACCCACAGAAGCCCCTCCCCCACAGACGAAGTCTTCCTAGGTCCCACTTCCTCACCTCCTGAACACGCCCCTCCCCCACCCCCTTACATGCCTCCACAGCCCTCCATCGAAGAGGCGCGGCAGCAGATGCATTCGCTGCTGGATGACGCCTTTGCCCTCGTGTCGCCCACTTCCCAGGCCAGCTCGGCCGGGGTGACTCTCCCGGGGGTCAACGCCAACGCCTCTGACTGCAGTCCTCCGGGCCGTGGCCCCCGACTTTGGGGCCCGTCCTATCAAGGTCTTGACCCTTACGCTGGTGTAAGTAGCTAAGTATTCACTGTACATTCCCTTTCATTTTTTTCTCGAGTTAACTTCCAGAAGGAAGCCTTTACAGTAGCTTCAAAGTTTAATCTTTCCAAACTAATCCGTTAAGTACAGGCGACCATCTGTTGGCCCCCTATACAACACTGTCAGTTCTCTATACCGCTAAAGCTCTTAATTAATGTTCACAGTTACTGCATATGCTTGATCATGAGCTGCTTTTGTTGGAGTAGGCCCACATAAGGTGCGTATTGTTTAGATGACCACAGGTGATAGTTAATCAGTCAATCTGACGTGCAGGTACTGCCGATTTATACTAATAAGAAGTAGCATTATTTTTAAAATGAGATTTGTAAGAATAAATCTAAAAAATAAATGACTTTGTAAAGCTAATTTAACTCCTGTTGTTATGTCTTTCATCACCGATTCCCCTGCTCTGTGTTCCCCCTCAGAGATTCAGCGACCTGAGTGCGTCTCCTCCTCTGGTTCAAGGCTTAGGCCAAAGGTTAGGAAATGGAATTCATGTGTTTGAGCACAATTGGGTTTTCATTCTCTTTTGTGCACACGCAACTAAATGTTTTGTTATTAATCAGAGCTGAATACTATCCACCTTGTTTCTTCCACCATCCAGTAAGTCAGGACTATGAATAATTTAAGAGGTCATTTTTATTTTATTGGTTTAATGGAATAAGTCTTGGTATCCACCTCTTAGCTATCCCCAAAAACACTAAGGCACTCTAGCATATGAATATAACACATATTCACACACAGTATGCTCTTTTACTGGAAAGTGGACCATAGGGCCACTTGAGATAAATAAGTTAACAAGTCATCATGTTGTACGCTCGACAAAAGTCACACATTTACTAGAACAAAATCACAGCACTATATAGCACCACTTGTGGTTTAGACTAGAGGCTTGATTCCTTTTGAATTGGGGAAAAAAAAAAAAAAGAGTGACATTCTGTGTGTTCTCCAGGCAAGATCGAGGTCTGAGTTACATTCCCCCAGGAGAGACTGCAGGATCCGGAGAGCAACTCCAGCTCGACAACCTGTATTCCAGCAGAGGCCTCTACGCCGATGAGCTGCCTACATCGGCTCGGCCCCGGCCAGTAGGGGGCGCTACAGGTACAGCTGGAAATCCTTCTTGCACAGCCGTTTTATTATATTTACATTTATTTTCGTCAGTAAGCACGTAATGTTTATATGACCCTAAGATATTAAATTGATACCATTGTCACTCTTCTAGAATTGTCTGTGGGCTAAAACATGCTATACATGATACTGATTTTTGACTACTGTTTTTTTTTTAATTATTATTATTAATGTGAGACTACATACATGACAATTAAAAACTTGGCATATTGGTATTCGAGATGTAACCATAAACGGCAATACCAAAGTATTGCGATATAAACATTGTTAAAAAGGACAGGTTGTTTTCCATTTGAGCAGGTCCAGCACCCTCTAGTGGTCAGTTAATTATTGCAGTGCCACCTATGTTTAAGACCCATGCTAATCGACAGAAAGAGAACGCAACCTGTTTAAGTTCCTCCACAAATTGGCTCGCAATGTGTGCGTGCATTAGCAAGTAAGTGCCTCAATATTAATATTATAAATATAAATATTAGTGTAAAGTGTTATTAGTGATTGTAGGTGCAGTATATGTATAGTTATGAACTCAGCTAATTGGCATTGTATAGACAAGAAATTTACATGCAATAGCTAATTTTAATTTTTGTTGTGTTTGTATTTTTTGCTCTACAGGAACCACACACACACACACACCAATTTCATTTTGCTGGAACTCCTGTTGTGTGTCTAAGATTCACTCTTTACAGTAAATGCCTGATAGCATTAGTGTAGGTAGCACTCTCCAATCCCTTTAATAATTTAAGACTGACCCAGTCTTTCAGGTTGACTCGACTTAAGCCACCCCCCCCCCCCCCCCCCCCCCCCAAAAAAAAGTCAGCAATGCCAAGGCTGGTTGTGTTAAGTGTTTTTATATCATGTCTGCCAAGTCATCTATAATTGACACAAAAGGGTGTTTGTACATAAGTTACTGGTAGTTGTCCATTTGTAAGTGTTTACACAATGCAGTTACCAGATAAGCTAACAGTTAGCCTAGCTTCTTCTAATACTATTACACTTTCTTCTTTGTATTATGGCAGTCCTGTGGCACCTCACAGAGGTCAATCTTGCTACTATGATAGGCATCCGATTTGGGGAAAGGTGTGTGTGGTGGGCCTTGTCAGAATACGATATTATCACAATATGAACCTGTAGATATAATAATTAACATGATATTGTGGGGAAGTTGGCGATTTAATAAAAGATCATTACACTTCATATACTTCATTGTCATGTGCTCCTATTGGCAAAGCAGCGCAAAGTATTAAAGTCTATGTCGTTCACAAGGCTCTATTCGGCTGAAGCGGACAAAAAGTATGTTCTTTTTTTTGTTATTTTTTTTTTTATTTTTTTTTTTTAAGAGCTCAGAATTGTTCATTCGGTAGTCTTACCGATTCAACGTCTTGTCATCATTGCTCTTTTTTTTTTTTTTTTTTTTTTTTTTTTTTTTTTTTTGCGTGCGTGCGCGTGCGTGCGTGCGTGCGTGTGCGTGCGTGCAAATACGTATAAATTTATACTCATTCATTCACCTAAAACCTTATAAATATCCCATTACCCTTCGCCTTAACCAGGTACTTCAGAATCTTGCCAGAGTCGTGAGGTTTAAATGGTCAGGAGACCAGAGAAAAGGTCAGAAAAAAAAAGAAATAAAGAGAAAAGAAAGATAAATCAAAGTGAAATCCAGCACCGACCAAACACTTCCTGCCTTCCCCATGATTACAAAATCAAAGTCTTACGCCAACCCCGGAAGCCTCTAAATTCCAGCAAATTTAGCGAGATCTCAAGAGACCAGAGGAAAAACTAAAGAGAGGAAGGAGGGAAGGATCGATAAGGCAGAGTGAGATCCATAGAAGCCAGTGCATCCAATCCATCAAAGTGAAGTCCAGCACCAACAAGACCCCTCCTGCGTGGTTACAAAACCAGAGTCTTATGCCAACCCCAGAAACCTCAAACTTCCAATAAATTGAGATCTCAAGTGACCAGAGGAAAAACTAAAGAGAGGAAGGAGGGAAGGATAGATAAAGCAAAGTGAGATCAACAGACACCAGCACCAACTGATTCAAGGGGCTGTGGGAGGGAGAGGCAACTTCTGTTTGAGTTTCAGTAGATGCTGGCGCGATGGATCTGGCATGCATAAGGACCACCACCAAAGAAAGAAGCCGTCAACCGCGGTCCAGCAAAGCGAGCACTCCCCCCCCCCCCCCCCCCCCCCCGGAATCCCCAGGCCGCGGCAGCACCAAGGCCACCCCCAAGCCACCCGAGCGGACACCGGTCGGCGAGCCGACCCAGACACCCGGAACACCCCCGCCCCAGCCCCGGCCCACACCCAAGGCCGCAGAACGAGGCCCAGCGGGCCCCCACAGCGCCCCACCGGTCCCCAGCCCCCATCCCCCCACGACCCCCCCGCACCCCACCCAAACCCGCCATCCACCACGACCCAGGCCCCACCACCCCCGACCCCCAAACCCCCGAACACACCCCGACCCCCAGCACCCAACCCCCCACCCACCCATACCTCCAAAATACCAAAAGTAATGTTCTTTGACAGAGATGTTGAAAAAAATATGTTTTATGGGAGTGATAACCACCGCTGATTGAATGTCTGGTTAGAAGATATGTTTGTCCATGTGAGCAATAATCAAACCATGTTTTCTCTTTGCGTATGCGTGCGTGCGTGTGTGTAGGCGCCCACCTTCACCATCTGACACAGGTCGGCCTGTGCAACCGTATGAATGGTTACCCCCCCGGGGTCAGGGGTTATCCAGGACAAGACGGAGGAATCAGCTGGAACAACTACCACGAGGACACTTATTGCAGAGCGCTACCAGATAACCGTGCAGTGAGTACAACCACCTAAATACTTCTAAATACTTCTCTTATGTACGTTCAACGTATGAATATTGCTTTCAAACAGGGTAACCAATATTAGAAGCAGCTCTAAATATGGTGCAGTGTACTACAATAATACATTTTGAATGTACATCATATGAGGGTGAAGATTATGTTTTGATCATTTTGGTTATTTGGCAGGTTTTTTGGACCAGATAGCAGTTATATACCACAAACTAATTTTGCAACATTACCCTTAAAATTATGTAATAGGCTCTAGATGATTTGATTCTGTGAAAATCGGCAAAGACTTTCTGTCAACTCCAGTATATTCATTGCATGACAAATCATGGCCTTATCCGCCACTTCCTGTCTGGTCCTGACTTCCTCCTCGTTCGTCTTTATCCCAGATGGCCAGAAGTGGCCTGAGGGAGCCGTCAGCTCCCCCCGCCCGCTTGGACGCCGGGGGAGCCTACCTGTCAGCCCCGCTCTCACTGGATACCACCCCTCCCACCCAGTCGTCCGCCTCCTTGATCAAGGCCATCCGTGAGGAACTTTTGCGCCTGTCGCAGAAACAGAATTACCACAGCTGAGGTAGTAGCTCCCCCCGCTCCGCCCCACACCTGCTGATGTGACCATGCTTCCTGTGGAAGCCCACCAAGAAGCAAAGCAGAGAGATAGTCCTGCTAGACGTCAATATTAAGGTGGCTAATTCATGTTTCTGGATGCCCTTTTGGAGATTCATAATCTGCCATGAGTGTTTTGAGAATGCAACAACTGCCAGTATGTCACTATGGGACAATGATATTATATGAACAACAGTATGAGGTCCAGGATTCACATCTATGTGAGATTTATTCAGTATTCGGTGTGGTGGTTGTCATGCAAGCATTATTGAAAGAATTTGTTAACCTCCAACCTATCTGAGCCATGCTTTGCCTTCACACATTGGAGACATTCATCGAGGTTCACAGCCAGCGAATCATGTACAGACTCAACAGTGTACAATACACAACTCTCAACCCATTATGCTACCTACTTCTTAGCTTAGCTAGCACAGAGTAAGTCAGAGCAGTTACTTCTGGACCTTTTTGGACTATTTTCATTCAAGTCCTTCAGGTTTTGTACTTTTTCGTAATGTTTAGAGATGTGAAGCTTTGAAATGCCTTGAAATTATCCATTTTCAAACAATATATACTTGGAAAACACGTCATATTGTATGTGCTCAGTGCTTGGCGTGTGTTGCTGCACTGAATGCAGACTCGACTACTTGGTAGCACTCAGGTCTGGTGGATTTGTTTTAAAAAAAAAAAAAAAAAAAAAAAAAAAAGGTTGATGAGGGTGATGAAGGATTAACCAACCTGAATTGCGATTGTTAAATCATCATCTCTGTTTCATGCAGTATTTGAATTGTATGTTTGTTTGTTTTAAATGCCTTTTAAACACAGGGTACTGTATTTATAATTCATGTCATGCTTATGTGCTTTTAAGGTTTTTTTTGGTTTGTTTTTATAATTGACCTTGCCTTGTTTTGTGCACCAAAAAAGATTGGAATACTGATTTCTTTCCCTTATATGTCAAAATTATGTGGGGCCTGATGTTATGTTCTATTTAAATAAAGCAAAACCGATAAATATTTGTTGTGTAATCGAGGTTTAGAATTACTGTTGTATGTAATGTGGCAGATTACAACAGAGCTCAAATTCTGGCTGCGGGTTGAGCTTGTATAATTATGCTTATTCATTAGCTATATTATTAAAGCATGCTCCACACATACCAACTTTTAACATCTTAACTGATTTTTAACATGTGAGAGACCCCACACCAAGGGGAAAAAATGATGTGTTGTTACTGCTCTTTAAACGTTATATGGTGTACTCAACATACCAACAAGGCACACTACACACTTTGGTCAGATTTTACCTATTTACATTTGACCCATAAAATCGCCCGAAGTGTCATTGTTTTTTTCATCATAAAAATGAATAGGGAGGTGAGGGGAGAAGAATTCAAGAAAGGATTTATAGTTCATAATTTGAGTTTGACGATTATTATGATATTTTTGGCCCATGTCAAAATTAACCTAGAAAATACTTTCAGGGCTACCACATAATGATTTGCTTTCGCAAATGCAGAACAAAAGCCACGATCGTGGGCCAATCGTTTTTGATTAGTAGAACACTTGAGTCAGGTCAGCGTTTGACATCTATTTTCAGTAACTCGTGCTCTGTCTCCATCTGCTGTCTTTTTTTTATAACAGCAGATCTTTTTTTTTTTTTCACGTATTTGACAAGTATACTTCACATACGGTTCTACAGCACCATCGGTTCTTTGCTGTCTATGCATGATTCTCGAAATACCAAATTTAAACAAAAAAAATAAATAAATGCTTTTCATGCTGTGCTTTGCGCCGCTTATCCACGAGAAACAAAATGTCAGATATTTGGGCTGGTTAACGTTACAAAGAAATAATGACGTCATTTACTGCCACTTGCTGTAATTACCACAAATGTCCACACCGGGGCAGCAAATCCTAAGAAGAGTGACTGTTCCTTTTCTCCGTTTCTCTTATGTAATATTAGTCAAGGACGTCACAGACACAGTTGATCGATTGTGGTAATTTTCTTTTTCTTTTTTCTACGTATACGTGTCATTAAATGAAACTATTTATTTGATAGTCTGTATATGTGTGAGCTCATGTTCAACTGCATGTTCTCTGCATGAATTGAGTTGTTGTAGCCATCTCATCCCATCAGACGCTTCTTCCCTGTAATCCCATTAGAGGATCTATAAATCCACTGAGTGATGCAGCTAAACACTGCAAATCCCAGCGAACTGCACACTGCAGGAGGGAACGCCGTGAACATCTTGCTCTGATTTCACGACGTGCACTTCAAGTCGTGGAAAGCACAATTATATTTTAAAATCATATTTGCATCTGCGACTGCCTGTCTAGTGTCTGCCCCCTCTCCTTTTCTAAGCTATTTCACCCCGGCCTGTCTCCCTATAAGTGTCAGACTGGGCCCAGCCAAAAGGGATTAACTACGTTGTTGATACTAAAAAAGCTACATACGCTCTAAAAATTATTTATTGTTGTGTTTTATAGTTGATAATATATAAACACAACCAACAATTATTTTGATTTACAACTCTTTAAATTATAAACAATCTTATTTATGACATGCATGTGTGCATGTAGTAGATGCATTTTTTTAAAATACTTTTTGGGGGGGTGGACTGACTCAACTCGAAACCAAGCACCCCATGACCCCTTGGTTAATCCTGTCTGTGGTCTCCAGTCCTCTCTCACACAAAACACACACCTAGGAGTTAATCTGGATCATGATGGTCATTACCGCCTGGGTGGCCAGCCAATGGGGGGCGTGGATAGAGTGGAGGACCTACAGGACGGTAGTGGTTGTCCATTGTGGGAAGGAGGAGTCGAATAAGCACTTGCAGCCACTGACCTTGGAGCAGGAAGCTTGGGGAGGGAGTGAGGGAGGAAGGAATTTGCATGGTGTGAAGAGCTGCAGAGAGTTCAGCAGCTCTTGCTTTTGTCAACAGAAAGGCACCAATCAGCATTGTAGTAAGTAGAGATTCACCCTGTATGTGTCTGTGTGTCAATTACATATCTCAGGAATTTATCATGGATTCTGAAGCAGAGTAAACAGGAATGGGAGGTCCGAACGTGTATGTTTTCTTTCTTAATATGTAGTATGACATTCTGCTCTGTGTTTATTTGTCGTGACGAGAACCCGAAACACTTTTATTTTAATGACTGCGCATGATGGACTGCTGATAGTTCCAGCGGCCATCTTGTATACTATTTTATCATTATATTATTGTCGACAGCTGCGTTTAGCCTCCGGTTTTTGTGCTGATGAGTCAAAGAAGCCACTGCAGCATCTTCAGCCACACTCAGCAGTATCCAGCTGTGGGCCGGCTGCCATTGGATGGAGTCACTGGCTCCACTTTTAGAACTGGAGAAGATGCTCTTCTGGGAAAGCACATCCCGACACTCATCTTGTTCTTGCCATCACCCGTTATGTCAGCCAGAGGTTATCAATGCGCCACACCTCTAGAAAGTGGATCACTTGCCTTACAGCAGTCAATATGGGTCCTGTTACATCTTAGTCGTGGTGTGATTCTGACTGTGAATGGTCTTTCTATAGATGTGCCCTGCTGTTCCTGGTTGGGACCAGTCCAGGGTGATATTATCAGCTAGGTCTTAACTCCCCGCGACTGCACAGGATATGATGGTATGTAAAATGGTGGATGGGAGTAAACTTCCACTCAGTCAGCAAAGGTACTATCCAATTTATTCCGTTTGTGTTTAGGTGAGAACGCTGTCTGAAATAATAGCGCTTTCTTGACATCTTGGAGCCAAAGAAGTATTTTAAAGTGTGTGGAGCTACCTTCATTTGGTCAACATTGACTCCTTTCTATTGGAGAGTAGTGCTTGGGGCATCCACTGGATAAGCAGTTTTAAACTTTTTTTTGTTTTGCTTTGTTGATGCTATTTGTGGCAGGGGTCATTCCCGAATACTACTCTTTCTTTGTATTTTCTGTCAGTCTGGCTGTCTTCTGGCACCCCATGCCGCACCCACCTTGGTACTATGGCAGACATCTGTTCTGGGCATATGTCTGTGGAGATGCAATTATTAGAGCAGTAAATAAACACAAATGCAATTTTTCTCCCAAACAATAGGTTAATATGCTAAAACTCCATATGTGCGACTTAATTCAGCCTCGCTTGCATTTACACAAGACCAAAAGCAATGCATCATATCACACAATTGTCACTCTTCTCTTCTTGTGTACACTTGCCATCCTCAAGGTCACGGTGCAAGTCATCTCCATCCCTCCTCCCCTCCCCACACTTTGTGTCAGGGGGCACAGTGTGAGATTGTACTTGGCTCTGCTGAGTAGGAGGCCAAGCTCATGTGATGTTGGAGTGAGAGAAGGGGAGGGGGATGAATAGCTGTCATTCACAACAGAGGGCCCGGTTGCTGGGCAGCTGCCCTCTGCTCTGACTACACTCGGTGACTTCTGACTGTCAGCTGCCGTCAGCCTTCTTCTTGCCTTCCTCTCAGAGAGCCAATCAACATGTCTTCTCAAACATGTCTCACTACTCTCAGTGACAAAATAGGGCTCATATATGACCTATGTACAATGGCACTTTGGTCAGTTAATTATTATTATTATTATTATTATTATTATTATTATTATTATTATTATTATTATTATTATTATTATTGTAAAATGAGGGTTCGTTGGTGGTTAATGGAACACTTTATAAAATGAGAAAGCAGGATGGAGACGGATTTCTTCTGGAACATCGCTGTTTACTCGTCACACACGCAGCGACAGCACTAAACAACAGCGACAACACTTCCTGATCAGCTGACCAACACTAACCAATCGGGAGCTTACAAACTGCAGCTTCAACACGTCAATTTAGCTACTTATATAAAAGAAATACAAAAAGTATAAACGTGTAAATAATAATTGTAGAAACATAAATGTATAAGTAAATGTAGATTTAAAGAAATTAACTTAAATCTTACTCATTTGTGAACCTTACATTCTTCTTCTTCTTCTTCTTCTTCTTCTTCTTCTTCTTCTTCTTCTTCTTATTATTATTATTATTATTATTATTATTATTATTATTAATTCAGATGCATTTCTATTAATGTACCTTGTTTTCTGTGGAAAATATAATTGGGTATATTTCAATATGCCACAAGAGAGCTTTTCATGCTTCTGCAACAATGGCATTTTTTTTTGTGATATTATGTTCTACTTGAATTCCTTATTCTAACAAAATTGAGTAAACACAATGGTAATTCACAGATGAAATAATTGCTCGAATAAACCACGTACACATCATTATCAAAACTACAGAATGTATGGTACAGTATAACACTGCTCATTGTTTTGTGGTCCACTGTGCACACTGTTACCAATGTCATCAACATTGTGCTCAGTCCCAGCACGTTGCACTTCTGCTTGTGTCCATTTGTGTAAAAGTCATAATCGTATATGGGGCAGTAACAGGATACACCAGCTCCAAAAGAAAGAAAGAGAACCACTTGGTCAGAAATGTCAAATGAATAAATAATACCAAATCCGCTGGCTCATCCCACTGAGTTCAACTCACAGAAATTTGTTGTTGGCTTTGTGTTATAATCGCCATGGCACCATCATACCAAACCTGACATTGACAGATGTTGACAATAATCAGCTTGGTCTGACAACCTTAAATTGAAAATAATAATAATAATAAAAAAATCTAATAATCCTCAAATGATTGAACTTGCCTTCTGGTTAAAAGAAGAAAAAAAAAATCACACATTTATGCATTGACATAATTGAGAAATGATCCCATTGTCTGTTTCTGTAGACTGCTCTACAGTTAGTTACTTCTTTTCAATACCAGCCGATTAGCTGGTGTGTCTTTTCCTTTAGCATCTTATCAGTGCTAATAAAGATGAACTGATATACTGTATAACCGTGTGGTGATGCATAATTTAATTGAATAGAGGATTACTTACGGAAATACAGTCTATCAGGAGGAGAGTTCCTGCTGAGCACTCACTCGTCACCAAATGGACAGACAAAGCCAAACACCAGCCGCCCCACAGCTGGAGAGAAGAGGAATCATGTTCTGAACATTTTCATAACGCACACCCCTTTACTTTCTTGAACCCCTTCAGCGATGGACAACACATCTCTTTTTTTATTGTGGGAATCTCCTTTGCTCTGTTATGTTGAAATCTTGGCTGGACATCCGGGACGTGGTCGGATTTGTTTTCCTTTCTTCCTCAGCAATCCGCTGATCACCGTGTCCTACATTTCAAAGTTACATTGCATCAGTGATAGCAGCCTGCAGCAGACGTTGTGGAGCCACATTTTAGAGGAAAATAAGCTGACGTCCACAGTCCACTGTCATCCGTTTAATCACACCCCACTTATATCCTTACTCACCCAACTTGCTCCACACCCACAGCGAATGATAAATGCCTGCCGACACCAACGATGGTGTCATTCCTTTGGTTCACATCCAGACACGTGCACTTGTAACTTCTGCTTGTGGCAATACAATTATGGTTATTTTCAAGAAATTTGGCATGGCATTGTGCACTGAGCAAGACTGACTCAATATCACACAAACCACAGTAGGTGACCAAAAGGGCACGATAGGCACACGTGCAGTCGGGTTTTTCTGATTGTCACTTCTACATATGTGAAAGTGGGAATGGAAGGACAGAGTTCCAACACAAATGCTAATGACAAATGACAATGGGTGGGGTATAACTTCATTGTGGGGTTTAGGGTAATTTGTAGTGTAGTAGTTCAAGTTCACATAGCATTGCATAGCATAGAACTGCTAGCAGCTAGCATGGTATCAAATCCCGTGTTGTTCACATTCACATTGCCACCAGGCAAGTGCTAGTAGAGAGAATGTAGTAGTTGAATGGATGAAACATTTGCGGTCGTTGGTGTTCTTGTTGCTTTTATTGCGGAAGTTTAGTAGGTTATTGCATTTGTTTGGAACATCGACTGAATTTGTCGTGCTTGAATCATTTTCCTCTGGTAAACCTATTTACAGCATTAATGCTTCCATTTTCTATCACGATTCATAGGTCACGATTCGATTCGATACCGATTAATCCCGATATGAATTTACAAGTCGATTGTTGCGATTTTTTTTTTACTCAAATTTAGAAAGTACCATTCAGTAAACTTGTACATGTACACTGTAAGATTTGTATTAAAATCTATTATTTATTGAACTGAAACTTCAGTCTTATAACTGTAAGCTACTGTATTTAACAAACAGGTTGTAAAAAATTTTCTTGTTTGAACAGCATTGAAATAAAGTATTAAGGCTCAATGTTCAATTAATATAACATACTTGCATGCTTAAGGTGTGAAATTTAGACGTTTTGTTGAATATTTTTCCATCAAAAATGGATGTTAAAAAATCGATTCGGCTGCCTATTGAATCGATTCGAGAATTGCCTGCTCTAGTATCGCGAAATATTGCCGAATCGATTTTTTTTTTTACACCCCTACAAGTCATCATACTTAAAAAAAAAAAAAAAAGATACTGATGCTGATTTACATTTTTTTACCCCATGACAATAACTGACCATTTTAGCGATTTAAATTTGTATTGTTTGATAAAATATTAGTGACAGCAAATTGCATTACTTCATTTGTATGAAGGATGTGTAAAAACTTAAAAGAGTAAACTTTAGAAGACACACTTTCAAAGGCTACTTTCAAAACAATGAAATGAGAGAAGTGGTAATAATTCATACTCAAATAAATAGTTTACATAAATAGGGATCATGACATTTTGTCAAATGAACCATGCATTTGGTGACTGGGATTATTCAAACTTGATAACTTGCTTGGATATATTCCATCTTGTCTCGGCTGGCGCTATCATGCTCTGAGTTTTTGAATGGTTGTGGGCGTGTAGTAGGCCGCTCGGAGGCCATTTACAAACGCACCATTAGTACTGATACTTTATGAGTGTAGTCAATAATATTGATACCACATAGTAAGTATCATGATACCACTGAATCAATACCCCCATTATTAGTTATTGGTGAACTTCAGTCTTGCTAGTCTTTGTATCTTGAAATACTTGCATGTCAATCAGAGGGCACATACTGTATGGATAAGCCAACATTCACACTCACATCTTATGGACCCCATACAAGAATGGAGGTGAACAAACTCCAAACACCATTTCTTATGGACCCTCCTGCTAGCTAAGCATGCAGAAAAAAGCTACTAGTGTGTGCCATATGCTAAGCCTCTGGGTCAGTTGAGGTGTTCTCACCAAACATTTTCACAGCACGTTTCTCATAAAAACCTGGGTGGGTAGCATCGATTTGGTAGTGGTGCTGCAAATCCAAGTATTACCTCATAGTTCAATGGATCAGGGGCTCATCAGGAAAAGAAGCAAAGCAGACATGACGTACACCATACAAGGCCTCTTCACTTCACTTTGGTCATTCTTCCATACTGGAATAATTGAAATAGCTTAACTCTGATGTGATTTTCTCTCCTTGTACTGTAAATGAATGGCTACATTCTTGGTTGGTCTGTTTCTTATTCAACACTGCGTGATGATTTAAACACTTTCATCATAACAATGTGTTCTTTTGCTTTAAATCAAGATGAAATATTCTGAAATTCAAACACATGATTTTCGGCAAAGATGTACAATAGCTGCATCTTCATACTAAACATATTTTACTCCCACTGCGCATATATCTTGTGTGCCTGTTTGATTCACATCTTGGCATAGAGCATGTCGTTAAGTCTTCCAGCAACTTGAGCGTCACTGTGCGCTAAAACATAGCACTGGACTCTGGGAATACCCAACCCTTGTCTACTATGCGCCCCATGGCATCCAATCAGCTCCTTACCTCCTTGTGTCTTGCATTCATGCACTCTAGCTCCCTATAATTCATTTTAATCAAATTCAAGTTTGCTGCTAGGTCGATTTGTGAACTGAAGTACAAGAAGCCATGCACGTTCCTTTCTTTATAATTAAGCCTGCTCACTTGTGATGAGTGTGATGAAAAACACATTTTCAAGGACATATAAAATAGGCCAAAGAAGGATACATCTAGATTAGTTCTCTCTTAAAATAAATAATGTGTATATTTTAATTTAGTATGATTTTAATGTCATCCTGACAATCAATTCAAACATTCATGTTCGGAAAGGTATGTGACTTTAGAGGACTTTTTGTATGTGTGGCTATTTCTTCTTCACCTCCCCCCTCAAACATCAGAAAAGACTTGGGCATAAATGTACCATAAATACAAATACACAAAGACCAGAATGCGTGTGTTCAGGATGAGCTTTGATTGCCGTAGCGGCCCTGCCATTCATTACAAGAGCTCTTTGTGCCAGCCAAAGATCTCATGTCACAATATTTAAACAGCTGCACATGATAGTCGTGTGTTTTGTCAGCGCTACCAAGGTTGGAGATCTTGATAGGATATTGTGTGTATCTGGGGCAAAGCTAAGTCCTTGAGAGAGATGAATTAAACAACGTGTCTTTTGCTTTGTGTTCTTTGAAGTTTGAAATGTTCACGCTAACCTACATGATTTATCTTGGAAAAAGCATGTAGCCTAACACCACCATGTGTGTTGCTGTCAAGGTACTTGAACATTGAGCTCAGTTTAATTTCAAAGCAGCCAACAGAAGCAAAGAATGAAGATGATGAATTCAGATGTCACCTTCAGTTCTTCCTAATTGCCGTAAAGACAGGTGTGTAATTACACACTGACTATACACTATAAATCTGACTTATAAGTCAGATTTATCATATGTTCTTAAATGCACATTAAATAATTCAGATTTAGCATAGATATTTATTGCACTATAAAATAATACTAGCTTCAGTACATGCCAAATTAGGCTATATGCTAATGTTGCTAATTTGGTTTGAAGTCATCACATTCACAGGGCACATGGTTTTTAGCATTGATGAGTTAGCATTGGTATCATTAGCATGTTAAAGTTATTGCTAAACTAATGGCAAGGGCAGAAGTCCTCTCTAAGAGCCGCATCCTGCTCTCTGGCTACCTGTTGACAATTCCGAGTTTACGTCAAAATGGTAGTCTCTGTGAAATGTGTGTCTCCGTCCGTTGAAAAGTATTCGACTTTGGATCCGTTGTAATTTGATTTGTGAGGATTAGATTGATTTCAAAATGTGATGAAATGTCATTTGACTCATGCTATAACAATCTGCCTGGTTTTGGCTATGCTAGTCACAGGAAAAAGCATGCAACACATCGTTTGTTTTCACCTTGTAAGGGAATAATTTGCATTGTGTTGCATTGCGGAAATATCAGAAGTGCATGGATGCTCGGGATTGTCGATTTGTGGCCCGGGAACAGTTACGGCTTTTACTAATATCAGACAAGATCAGTATTCACAGAGAGTAGTATGGCCATCTGCCACACTTCACATCACAGAGCGTAGTGCACAGCCCCCTTGTGTGTTGGTGACACACAAGATGGCATCACGGCAGGCGCGCCCAAACTGAAAAAAAAGTTTTGCTTTGCTCGTGCTTTGGTTGGGTCAGCTCATGTAGACTTATCTCCATGCCAACAATACACACATAAACAGTCTGTATAGGTCCCCATACCCAGTTAATTCAATGTGAAATATGTTCATCTTTATAATTAGGGCAAGCTTTTCTTAAACATGAAACATGACTGACATGGATTTCTCAGATTCGCTGCTGACTTGATATGCGGGTAAAACTGATTGGCTTCTGACCAGGTAAAGAGATTAAAGATTCCTGACATCACATAGCTTCTAACATCACATAGCTTCTGATCAGTTGAAACTAGTTGCTGGTTACATGCTGTTACATTACATCAGTTCAAATCAGACACTTGCCCCAAACAAAACACAGTCATGAACTTGCCCCTTGCCGCAAACAAAACACAGTCATGACAGCACGGAATACCCGGTTGTTGTTCTTGTCAGCCATCATAAACCAAGGACGCATCGGTTGGCTATACTTGTGAAGCTTGGCTATGAAAATATCGCAAGATGCATTTTGTGCTGCTATCACAAAATACATCAGAGTTTTGATGAGTACACAACCGTTCCAATTTACAAAGAGACTTGAGTTCTTAGGGAAAATGCTCTCTCATCCTAGGAAGACCGTACGCTGCCTCTTTTTCTTTTTTTTTTCTTTTTGGAAAGGTTGGCCAGCGTCCTAATAGTTGAAGGATGCAGAAAATGGAACTTCAGTGTGGCCGCACCCTGACCACTGTTACTGTTTCAGTCCTCCTACAGTCAGCCTCAGGTCTTCTAAACACATGCAGATAAATTTAGCTAGCCAGGCTGCAGATACAGTAATACCTCCAGCAATGGTGAAATATTCTCTGCTTTTCCGTCCATCCTCCCTGTCATGGCCTCTCCTACACAGTGACTTTTGTCAGCTACTAATATATTCCCTCCTCCTCCAATGATCTACTTACTAAAACTAATTTGGTTGATGTTTTCATTTGTGTTTAATTTGTGTTACCTAAAGTATTACATTGTTATTCTGATAGTAGGGAGGCATTTCATACTTTTTCTTAAAGTCTTCAAAAATACCTTCTGCCATTTTTTTCTGCAATATATGTTGTATGTAGTAAGTTTTTATTGGCCACAATATGAGGTTGCTCACTGGTAAAAGCAATTCTGGAGTGGTATGTAAAATAACTGGATGTGTTTTGTAAACAGTGAGACGTCAGGGCCCAATTTTTTGTGAAAGTCTAGCACAAAGTGCAGTCAAACGGAGCTGAGCATCTATGTACTAAAATTGCATTACACCACCTGCACCTCAACTTTGATATGCTTTTAGATGGTCTAATTGATAGTCTACTTCGTGTCACCAAACAGTCAGTTGTTTCCTCCCAGTACTGAAGATCTGCATCCGTCAGTCAAAATGTAACATTATTGTTAGTATTGCTCTTGGATTAAAAGGATGTAGTAGAATTGTTGAGCCAATGTTTTTGGTGCAGTAATGCAAACTGACACCAGGGCTGCTGCAGTTGTTGTCCTGCACCGCTCTCTGATACTCCGCTGCGGCACACTGGCCCATCAAAGCTCATGATGGGCATCCATGAACATGATGAGATCACTAATGCACACCACTCTACTCATCTGTCATTTCCTCAAGGTTGTGGTGCCTGATGGAAGTAAAAAGCCAATGTTCTCTGATGTGACCTTCAGTACATCACTAAGTGTGGCGTGGGCAGTTCGGTAATGCTGAGTAGAGCTCGTCACTGGAGTGTAGTTTGACATGTTTTCATCATAACTAAGGCCTTACTGAATTAAATTATGCATTATATATACGTGGCTGGCAGTTGTTCACATAATGGGTGACCTAAAAGGTGAGACTGCCGTTTTCTAACTCCTATTATGATTAATGCAGATTTATTTTTTTCGCTCCTCCCTCTACCCCCTCGAGTCTTTGACCAAAGCCACTCCATTTACACATTGATGGCAAGCTACAGCATGCAACCAACCAGAGCACATCATATTCTAATTAAGGAGAACAGTGTTCCACTTCAGAGAAAAGCTGTTTTCCATATCAAATAAGAATGAGAAATCTCTCTGTGTCATCTTTGGACCAACAAGAATAGCTTGGAAAGGGCATCCTGGGCATTTCCGACCCAAATTATCTATGATGAAAAGATGCCAAAGATTAGGACCATTAAAATCTCAGTCCAGCAAAAAAATCTGATGATATTGGACAATTTTTTTCCTGTTAACATGAGTTAATTAATTAATTAACTGAATCTTCAGTTTTTACGAAAATAGCTTTTGAGAGAGCATAGTATGTTTTATTGATGTAAGTACTCAGTCATAGCAATAGAGTACGGTTGCATAATTTATAGCACTGGCTTGAGCTATTATCATCTCTGAGGTATTGGTAAAACCTTTGAACAGTCTATTGATTTGAAGTGTTTTTTTTTGTTTTTTTTGCATAATCACATTTGGGAATTTGTCCAAAGCATTGATTTTTATGAACTTAAAGTGTATAATAGGAATGCAAACAGGTCAGGTGGTAATTAACAAGACAGGGTGGAAAAAACCTGCAATTGTACACACATGAAGACAACTGGACTCTCCAAGCCTAAAATAACTTAAGGCCATGATTACTCATGTATTTGCTTGGAATGTGCTGAGGCCGACAAAAATGTCTTTCCCTCAAATGGCACGCAAAATGCGACACTTGTCTTTCTCAGAAGACTTTTTTAGCAATGTGGAGAGAACATTTTTGTTCACTCACACGTAGAGTGCTACTGTTATTGCTGCCAATATTCTACAGCATTCCATGCATTCATTTGCATTCTCAGTTTGGAATGCTTTCATGCAGTTGAAGACCGCTGCAAATATCAGTCACAATAATAAATGTTTCATCTCTGATAGTCAATATTAATATTTGTAAAGATTAATTTGATTGATTTTTTATTTTTTTTTGTTTCATTGTGCCGCCCTTGTTCAGTGTTGCATCTTTTGACAAAGTTTTGTAGGAATTCATTACATTGTTTTTGCTTAATCGTGCATACAAACCAAGAATTGCACACAACAGATACTGTATGTTATACCAACTATGCTTCAGTACAAGGAAACATATTGGTAAATCTATACATCTCTTTGTGTTGCTCAAGACTGTGCTTAGCTGTGACTTTACCAAAAATCAACAGTCTTAAAAAAAAGAAAAAAAAAATCCAGTTAAAAATGCATACCGGTAGTGTGTGCAGCACTATTAATAGTTCTCAGTTGCCATTCTGGATGATGACTAAATTGTGGCTGGTTGAACCTCACATGAGTGCTTACGTATATATGTGTTGTAGTAGTCAAGTTATAGCAGTTTGTAGCTATTCATGAGTTGAGAGCAAAGAGCACACGTGACACATGAGATGAGCTATTAGAGGTGACTCACAACAGTCAGGATGCCACAAAGTCAGTCAGTCAGTCAAATGGAATCATCCCTGATCATCCAGTAACTCCACAACCCCACCCTTAGAATAAAAAAAAAAAAAAAAATCACAAAAACACCTATTGTGTCTGTGTTCTTTTCGGCAGGCCAAGGAGGATCCCTCCCATATGTGAACTGGTGGGCGTGTGACATCACCACCCCCTTCCTCTCCTTGCCTCTATGTGCGCCCTGCGTGTGACCAATCAGCATACAGGGATATCCAGTCACGTGTTTTTCACCTCGGTAACCATGACAACGAGCACTGGTCCAAGCAGCATCTTGCAGTGGTGAAAAAGAGGAAGAGATCAAAAGAAAAGGGGAAAGGGATGAAAATAGAAAGAGGATCAAATCCAAGATGGAATATTTTTAGGGCTACTCTTCAGAACAGTAAGTACTTGGTTTTATTCCTCACTCTCATCTGAAAATGTCGACTGAGCCCCAGACAGTGGCCATTATCATGTGTGTTTGGTAACGTGACCTGACAGATGCCGGTGAAGATTTCCCGAATGACATCACGTTGAGTCCTTTGTTGTGTGTTCAGCCGGCCTCACCTTGCCTAGACAGGCTTTTGTCTGCATGCCTCATTCACTCGCCACAGATCATCAGTGAATGGCTGAAGACAAACAATGACAGGCATGGTGGAAAGCTGGTTGTTTTTAGTGCAATTAGGGTTGCTTTCATAATGTGGCTCTTGTATTGTGAAGTCCTCACAATCGATTCCAATTCTGATTTGAAAAAAAACAACTATTTGTCCTATCTTTGATAAAACAATATGTACCTGCAAATGTTTTTCTACTTTAGTCATTTTAATGATGTGTTAATATTCAGTCTAAAAATAACACCTGTTATATAGTGAAAAAGAGAGGGATGATTATTTACTTTGCAAATCAAATTATAAATCTGGTGCTTGTGCCCTTAAAATTTTAGATTAGCGTCCATTGTGCTCCTAGCCATCTTGGATCGCTAGAAAATACTAATACTTAATAATAAAAAATAAAATAATAAAACAGCTGTTTATTCATTTTGGGAGTGAATAATCTATTAATAAAGTTTGACTGACCTATCTGACTGTTTTGTTGACATTCCCTTTAGCGCAGCACCATCTAATGGATGCATAATGTAACCCCAGCCTCTACTGTAGCGCCTTATATATGGAAAAAGTTTTAAAATATGTCATTCATTGAAGGTGCGCCTTATAATGCGGTGCGTCTTATAATGCGGAAAATAGTACTTTTTAATAGACTCTTGCATAATATGGGGAACAATTTAGGATTTTTTTTTTCTTTTTGCAAAAAATCTATATTAATAATTGGAAATTACGTTATACTACAAAGTATTTGACAAAGGTCACAATATTGAACAGAGCGTGTGTAAAATGAGTCAAATCAACATATGAGACTACATATTAATATGTAGTTGGGGCATGCATTTATTGACAGGTCTTGTCAACAAATACGTAAGTTTCACTGCTATTATGCAAATCTAGATTATTATTATTATTAAGTTTATTGTTAGATTTTATTATCAATCCATCCATTTCATTTGGGTGAAAGGCAGAGAAAAAAAAATATCATGATTTACAGCTGAATAGGAATCCTTGCAACAGGAAACCACCCACTAGTATTCCATACTGCAGCATTAACTTCCCTTTTAAAACTCTCCTTTCACATTTCCCCCTGGGATTTGTTTAATTAGCACATCTAAATAGAGCATCAACATGAGAACCTCTCTTACAAAATGTCCTTGAGGGTGTGGAATGATTAAGCTTGACGTACAAGAGCATCTCAAGAAATTAGAACATTATAGATCATTTCAAAAGGTCATATAAAGTATTGAATAAATTCATTAAAAAAAAATCTTAGGCCATCTCTAGTTTATCTGGTTACTATTATTGGTATAATCATAATAATACTGAATTGCCAGTTCATCCCTGCCCACATCCTCCATTGTGTGACGTCCCTGAGTGAGGCCGCGCCACATGAACCTCTGTGCCATTGACCTTTTCATCGGAAGCAGTCAGTACATTTATAAAGATCATCTTTATAGCTTTAAAATGTCATATGAATTTACCGGTTGGATTTCTGTGCTACTGATGGGTTCAGTATTTGCTCCACAGTATGAGTGCAGGTCTTGGCATTGTTGATATTAGAGCAGGACAAATTGAATCAGGGATGCATAGTTCAGTTTGTGGAAAGCTGACTCATGTTACTGTTTTCTGTGCTATGCATTGCTATTTAAAAGCAATTGTTTGAAAGTTGCAATTTTCCTAGCTTGTAATCTCCAGTGGGCTTTTTTTTTTTTCCACTTTGGTAACTGCAGCTCTTCACCCACTACCGATTTAGCATTGTTAGAAAACCATCATATGGCCTTTGGACCTCTACCCAAGAATCAGTAAGGAGGAATGTACATTTTAAAGTGCATATAGACACACACTGTCTCTAATATAGAGCCCTTACTCCATTTTGTGAATGTGACTAGTTAGAAACTATTGAAAGACCAAAGCATTGTTAAACTAATCTAGTTTGTCTGTGACAAAATAAACAAAAATGCTTAATTCAATTCTTTTTATGTTGAGTTCCAGTCCTATTTATAAAAGTAATAAATTCCGCAGTTTAAAAGGGAAATATCATTTCATCCTTTTTTACAGCAATCATTCAAATTATTGGAAATTCAAAAATATCAGCCCTCGACAATCATTGCAGCAGTGCATTGCATTGAAAAATAATAATACATTCCCATCATTCCATCTTTTATATCACTTATCCTTTAGGATTGCAAGTATACAGCCAATGGCAATATTATTATAAAAATTACAATAACAGTAGCCTATGCTACTTCTATTATGTAATTATTATTATTTTTAGTCTCTTCGTATTCTTTTTCTAAAATGTCTGACTCTGTATACACAATTCTCTCTCTCCATTTATGATTATTATATGTAATGTAATGATGGCTGGCAGCAAGTATTTCTTCAAGCGCCACTTTTTCCTCGGTCTATTTCTTCAATATTTATTTTTTTGCAATTACTTCAATACGTCACCCTGACGCTGAGCAGTGTTTGCGTCATGTTGTAATAGACCAATCGGATTAGACGGTGTTAAAACGTGTTGGTTTCCTCCAGTGGAAGAAGGGGTTTGGGATTGTGTTGTACCTTTAAAATTGCAAGTGAACAGTGCGAGCATTCCTTTCATTTCAAGGAACGTTCAACGTCAACTTTTCATCACGTTGAAGCCATGTATTCCTCAGTAGTTTGTTGACGTGCTGTTGTTTATATCTTTAATCCGTCACCCCTCCTTGTTATGATGGTTTGGACCGACCCGCCTCTGTCTGTTTCAAGTTGCGCCTGCTCCTCTGCCCCTGTTTGCCTGCGTCTCCTGGCCTCCCTCAACCTTATCCACTCACACCGAGGCTGTTTTGCGAGGGAAACTGGACGAACTAGCAAACATGGCTTCTTTGCCGCTACGCACGGTTGGATTATTATAAACACACAAGCGTTGCAGGTAAGCGCGCTGTTCCTGACATGCACGTTCGCGACATTTCTTCCTGGTTCCTTCGGAACCGCGAACTACACCTCAATGCACGTTTGCCAATGTCACGCTCTGTTTATTTCATAAACCCTACAAACAAGAACGCTGGCCCGAGATAAAGGTGTCAGCATTTAAATGGTAGATGTCGAGGATCACTAATGTGTCCAGAATGTACTGTTGGCTTTCGGTCGTTCTTAGACGGGACGGGTACAGCACAGGCTGGTTTAGCTCATGTAACACATTGGGTGGCTGTTGTTGTGTTATTCACGCAGGATCAGATCTAGTGACACATGTTCCATTTGTGAATGGGTTAATTGCCTAATTATTATTTGGTTAAAGACTTGACGCACGAGTCATTGCTGGTTTGACAATATACTGTACATAATGACGTAATTGTTTTATTTATGTTACTAGTTGTACACCACTTCTAAGCTACATCCACACCTGTACTTGGAGACATTGCTAAATTAATGTTTCTGTGTCAGACAAACCTAATAATAATGGAAAGACACTTATTGAATTTTGTTACATTCTGAAAGTTTAGCTATTAGAGGCTGTACATTAACACAACACTAACAAGTGTGATCATTTTTCCATTCTTTGGCTGTTATTTGTAGTTGTATTAAAAAACGTGTGGTTGACTAACCACACATAGGATTCAGCTCAGCTGCAGTCAAAAGTGGCACTTCAGCATCAATGGCCCATATAAGATGGATACATACTGTACATACATGTGTTAAGTCAGTCTGTTAATTGGAATGAACTAGCTTGACATACTGAACAAGGTCTTCTCATGCCTCTTTTAATTGATGGAGTTTGTTCTATTGAATAGTATAAATACATTTCGTTGTTCCTTTTGTTCTCACTCATTTCGTCAATTTATGAGATTGTAGCAGACAGTCGAACACAAGATTTTGTTGGGTAAACATTTATTTCCACATACATTATATTAGGTTACACAATCAGGATTGTTGCAGCTGATTAGAGAGTTGGGGGGAAAAAACAATATCGTATCAACGGTCCAATCAGAATATGGGGTAATATATCTATTTACTAGGGGTGTGAATTGCCTAGTACCTGACGATTCGATTCGTATCACGATTCACAGGTCACGATTCGATTTGATACCGATTAATCCCGATACGAATTTATAAGTCGATTGTTGCGATTTTTTTTCATTCAAATTTAGAAAATACTAATCAGTAAGCTTGTAGAGTGTAAGATTTATATGAAAATGTATTATTTATTTATCTGAAATTTCAGTCTTATAGAGGTTGTAATCTGTTTCATGTTTGAACAGCATTAAAATAAAATATTAAGGCTTAATGTTCCGTTCATATAACATTCTTCCATGCTCAAGGTGTGAATCCTAAAAAAAAAAAAAAAAAAAAAAAATCGATTCTGCCCTTATTGAATTGATTCGAGAATCGCGCGATGTAGTATCGCGATATATCGCCGAATCGATTTTTTTTTAACACCCCTACTATTTACACAACTTTTTACTATACAGTCTCACCCTTGCCAAAGCGAAAATCCATGTATAATTGATACTCATTGAAATGCATTGAAAAAAATACACTCTGAAGATAAAAAAAAACACACACAAAAAACACTGATAAACATTAAATATAGCATGCAGTGTTTATGTATTTACAACATCAAATTCTCTGACATTAATAAATAAATAAATAAATAAATAATGCACAAACGTCACCAGTCATTCAATTGGCCGGTGTTTTGCTAAAACAAACAAATACTATTGCTATCTTGGTTCAACAGCTGTTAACAGGTCCATGCACCTACTTGCCAGTTACATGTCTCTACTTTCTGTTCCTGCTGCCAGCTCCTTTTTGGCTTGTATTGGAAGCTGGCTGTGTTGCGTCGTCCACTCTTTATCTGCACAAGACACTGTGTGAAGCCGTTCGGTTTGGCTCCAGCAGACATTCCCCCTTATATTGGCAAACTATTGACTACGTTTCAAAGTAATCGCATCGCGAGAATAGTTCAACTCAGCGTTCGATATGTCCATACTTACATACGTAGTTCAGCAAAAGTGTAGTGTGTCTGTATTTCCATGTTGGGTCAAAACAACACGTGTCTGCTAGTTGCATCAGTGCGTGTCCGAAACTTACTTACACTGAGTGATGAAACCTACAAACTGTAGCCAGTTATTTTATTTGACGTTAATAAAATGGTTTTCGGACTTTTCACTATTCAAAAAATAAAAACACAAGAAGGTTATTACTTTGTGATTGGATGGTCAAGGGCGCAGGGGCGGAACTAGCGCCTCTTAGAGCAAAGGATTTCTGTATCTGCTCTCATGATGCACAAGGCTAAAAATAGCTAGCTTTGGGCACTAGCACAGAACAACACAGAATGGCTCTAGAGGGAATGAGGTTGTTTTTGCTGTAATGTCATATTTTGTGGATATTGATCGCAAATTATGACATTAAAGATCATTACAGATTAGAGATCGACCGATAATCGGTCGGGCCGATAATCGGGGCCGATATTTGACATATTGGTACATATCGGTATCGGTCTGTTTTATTAATCTGACGGCCGATATGAGCGATCCATTTAAAACTCCGTCTTTTCGCTTCGAATGCAGCCCGGAGCGTCTCTGTCTGTTATGGAGTCCAACTCCAGCAATGTAACGCCCATAGCAGCATTTGATTGGTTAGCCGTGCAAGAGCCAGAACCAATCAGTAGTGTATGCCTGTATCACAGTAGCCGGTCACACACGCACCCACGTACACAACGCGACAGACACATGCTTCGAAGGTAAGTTAAAAGAGAAGAGACTCCGCCGATCGTTTCACCATGATAAGCTAAACACATTGAATTATGTTGTGTATTAAATGCACTATATGAATGGAGCTGCATTGCCTTGCATTGAATCCCCGCTAGCTAACAGTGGTGTGTTCAGCTTAGCATGTAGGCTAACACCCAGTAGCTAATTCGCTACTTGAACTACTCGGGGAGGGAATCACACACATTTTCACTTAATTAAGTAAATAATGTTTGTTAGAAAGGTTCCAAATATTAACAGTTGTCATTATTATATTGTCTAGTTCCATGTTAAGAGTAGAGTAACGTCATTATATTTACCTCTCGTGACGCACACATTGCATTCTGGGTCACGTCCATTACTTGTTGCATAGCGGTTATTATGCAGTGAGATGCCACAATGACACTAAATAGCGTTTAGTTACTTTATATTGTGTTTATTTGTCGCACTGGTTTGCCATTGTGTGCCTTAAGCTTCGACGTCGATTTGATTGACAGCTCGTTGTGCACCTCGTTAAAGTCCGCTCCGTAACAAATTAAGTGTCTCAAACACCGTTTAACTACACGAACGTGTCCTCTTCCGTATGTTTGGCATTAGTAGAGAAGTGCACTAAAGTATAGTGTGCTTATTTGCTCGTTTTGTCTCTCTTTTCACGTCATGTCTGCCGTCATTTGGGACATTATCCTCTCAATGGATGCCACTAATATGTAACATCTACGGCCGTACACGGCTGCAATTAATGTTCAGTGATGTAATTTCGTTACGTGCATCATACTTTGAATAATGAGCTCATGTTTGGTGTGTTGTATAACTTTCTCGTGTGTTAGTAACTATTCATGTGGACAGCTAAGATAGTGCTTGTTAATGTGAATTAGCAATGTTGCAGCCCAGTTATTACTTAGACAAGTACATCTGTGCCATTAAGTGATACAGTACAGTACAGTAGTGAGAGAATAGTGTGCCCATATACACACACGTGTCTATAAGTGTAAAACACATTAAACAGCAGAAACTGGCAGCGGTCCACCGCAACAATGTCTGTTTAACCAAGTTATTCTTACTATTATTATAACCAAGTTATTTTACTCAACCCTTTTTCTGCGTTGATTGGGGCATCCTAAGTGGCAGTAAACTACATGATGAAGTGTCTTTTGACAGTTCTCTTGTAGAGAGGAGTAGCATGATATTGCTGTTCTCGATTTAAGATCCTCAGCTTATCAAAACTGTCTATATGGTAACAATAACAATAATCATAATAAGGTCTACAAGAACTGTATGGTGTTCAGGGATGAATAGTTTTTCTCATGGAATTTTTTTATTTATTTTTGCTGTAGTAATAAGTAATGCCACAGCTGATGCACATTTTGAATGACAGGGTTCCTCCTATTACTTCAAAATATAAAAATATAACATTTATAGAATAAAACTACAAGTATCCCAAATGCTATAAAAGGTAATGTCACATTGGCCCCCACATTTAACTCCCCCCGCCACCAACGTCTTATTGCAGATAGAAGGATGTAAAATGAAAAGTGTAGTGTGAGAATCCATTGTAAAGAACGGTTAGGGTTTGCATTATTCAAAAATTTGGTGCCAACATTTTAACTTTTACTGCAAATGAATATCGGCTTCAAATATCGGTTATCTGCCTCCTTGACTACCGATAATCGGAATCGGTATCGGCCCTGAAAAAAGCATATCGGTCGATCTCTATTACAGATTATCGATCATGCATAAAATACCAATTATTGTCCGGTCACGATCAGGCCGATCAGATAAAGTCTACTATGCATCTTTCCAAGTTATTGGATTTCCCGCTCACAATTATTTGCACCCGAGTCAGTTTCGAGCGTGTAAACAGTAGAATAAGCATGGGTTGATTTGTTGTGCCTGGAGAGTAACACACAAGGAAGATGTGTTTAAAAAAATAAATGGATGCCACATTAGTCTAGCACAGGGGGGAGGGAATCCTGGTCCTCGAGAGATGCAGTCCTGCATGTTTCAGATGTCTCCCTCCTCAAACACAGGTGAAGATCATTTATCAGGCTTCTCCAGAGTTTGCGGATAAGCTGATCATTTGAATCACCTGTGTTGGAAGGAGACATCTAAAATGTGCAACAAATGCCAAAATAACAAGATGGAAAAAAAGTAATATTCTAAGTAGCCATTACTCTAACACACAGTTCTCGATTCACCTATAGGTCACTTGATAAGCATAGCTGCCAGTGAGTACGCTTGCATGCAGCCAATAACCCTTTTAAAAGCCGAATATTGGCAATATTCAGGTTTTGTAAGGACACGTAAACAAACGCGTGCAATAACAAGCATATGCTCCTTTTCAGGTTTTTAAAAATGTAAAAAAAATCCAATGTTGATTGAATCAATATATTACCCAGACTTAGCTATGGTATCAGTAGTGATACCAATTGGTACCGGTATCAAAAAGGTTTTGACTGATCCCGAGGTCTGTTACTCTGGATTAGATTCATTTTCCGGCCGTTTCCCATGCCATGCAGGTCAAAAGTAGGCCAATAAATTAAACACATTCCTGAGAGTAGGCCAATGAGTGTTTACATTTTGCTAGCCTGCTGACGCTTGAACACTGTAATAGAGCACTGCAATCTTGGTTTTCCTTCTGCGAGTGATGAATAACTTAACTGCTTATTTGGAACCAATCATGCACTGTTCAAAACTTCCATGCACTGTATGAACTATGCACCATTTTGGATGCATTCGGTGAGGTAGCTGTTCCATAATACACCCTATTCATCTGAGGTAGAACTTTATGGGCTCTGAATGGTCGTTAGGTCAGCAAACGATGAACCTGTTTTCAGGATTTTTTATTTTTTTTTAAACCACCTTTCAATCTTACATGTGCTGCTCACCCCACAGCAATCTTCATGAATCTGCCATACACAGCAACACAATTGAATACTGAATAATTTGGGTACGAAGGAGTGACAGTACTGACAGTTAAATCAAGGATGTGAAGAATGACCTTCTGGAATATTGTGATACTCTTGCTCTTGGTAACTTTATACCACAATGGTAAGCTGTATTTTACAAGAGCTAATTAAATGTCTTGAAACAGCTGTTTCTTTGCCGACAGTCATGCTGACTGAACTAATCCTGTCCAGAGTGTATGTCTTTGCCCTACTGATATTTATACACAAGCTTGTTGTGGTCTTCAGGTTTCACTGGACATATTCCGGCCTGGACCCCAGTTGATTTAGAACTTAAACTGGTTGTTCAATGAAATCCTGCCGACGTTTGGCATGTGACTGAAGGACACGATGTTCCATTCTCTAGGCCTTTCTTGATTGATAAAGGTATCTTTAACCTTAGCGCTGTCCATGTGTTCCAGCCTCTTTTTTGAGTTTGGCTCAGATCAGTTAATAAAACACAAGATAATATAGAGTAGCCTAATTGTTTTAGCATTTTGGATTGACGTAGGTTGAACATCTTTGTGACAGTTTCAATGCCATTTACAGGACTAGTACTACCACGCTGAATGTCATCTAATGTTTTTTTCATATCTGACAGTCTTCAAACCGATGATGTTGTTTGAACAGCTTGCTACGCGCCCACACACCAGATTAGGGATACTCAGCAATTGGTGATGTGACGGGATTACCAACTACCAAACCATCATTTTATGTCCCCTCAGTGCTTTCCAGTGAAACAAGTTGATGGCATCAGACACATTTCACATTTTAAACTATGAAAAGTATCAGTTCTCGTTGTTGGTTTGGAAGGTAGTTTTAGATAAATGCATGGTTGTAGCATTTGATTTGTGCATTAATTAAAATTCTGGTAATTGTGTTGAATTATTGTGTTGATTGAAACTAATTCACACTAGTCTAAACAAAGATTGGGAATCTCTGGAATGATTAGACCAATTTGAGACATATCTACATTCTCAATACATGGGATACGTTAGAGGGTTCTTGTCCTATGTGCTAGAAGTACCCCAACGTGGCCTGAGTCGCGAGGGCCGTTTATAGCTGCTCATGGCTGTCGTTGATTTAGAATTTTATGGTTTCTTTGGCCATTTGAACCCATTTAGGCCGGGAGCGCATGAACGCGCTTCTATAGCGTTAGAGCTGGGAGTGCTCCAGTGCAGATACGGCATTTTGTTGTGTTTTCACCTATTCTTGGTCTCTTAGCCGATGAAATGCATCAGAATTAGGGCTGGGGAAAAAAGTCAACCAAGTCGACTAGGTCAACTTTAAAAATAGGGAGGTTAACTTCAGGTTTCCAAGGGTGACTCAAAAGTCGCCCGTAGGTCTTAGAGGCATGTTTTGCCAGATGCTTTAGGCCTTAAAGGTCTCATATTATTCAGCTTTTCTACGTACTAAAATAGTTCTCAAATGTGTAAAAGACACGTCTGTGTCTGTGACATGCATTCGTCAAAATTCCCTAAATAAGACAAAAAACAAAAACGATCTGTTCAAAACAACCTGTTGTAGTCCCGTGTCATTTTTATTAAGTAGTTGCACCAGGCCACACCTATAGGCCGTATCCTTCTCTCTCGAAGGGGTTGTGATTTTGGCTCGGTAGCCATGTGCTAATGTTATGAATGTTAACGACTCGGTCATGGCAGCAGAAGCAGTGTGGTACAACGATACCAGTTTCATTCAGACAGACGTGTTTTACACATTTGAGATATATTTTAATATGTGGAAAAGTGTCATAACGTTTTATCGTAAGAAAAAGTGGCAACACGTTACAGCATTAGTTTGTGATTGCCGTGAATGTCTCTGATTTGCCGTGAATGCTTGTAGACATTTACAGAACAAGTGGTTATGAATAACACAAATGTGCACATTTTGGCCACTGCGAGGTCACAACGTGCAAGCAGGTTACCATCACAAAATTACGTCAACTAGGTGGCGAGTTGCCAGTCACTTGCCTGTCAAATAAACATTTGAATTGAATTGAAATTGAATAGATGTTGGGTGCAGTGCAGTAGATGACTGGTTAGCATGTTCACCTCCCAGTGCTGAGGGTGTGGGATCGAGTCTGGGCTTTGGCCTTCCTGGGTGGTGTTTGCAACTTTGCATGTTCTCCCCATGCCTGCTGTTTTTTTTTTTTCCAGTTTCCTCCCACATTCCGAAAAACGTGCATGGTAGGTTAATTAAAGTTCTAAATTTTGTCTAGGTGTGATTGTGAGTGTGGTCTATGTGGCTGGTAACCTGTTCAGGGTGTACCCCGCTTAATGCCCAAAGCCAGCTGGGATAGACTCCAGCACTCCCACTACTCTTGTGAAGACTAACCGCTTCAGAATATTGATAGATGCTGGGTTGTGTGATTGGTGACCCTAGTTTTCAACTTGTTTTATTTGAGGTGAGCCAAATGCTGCTGAACACGAAATGCGTTATTTCCCCCCAAATAAAGTCGAGTCAAGTCCTGTTAGTGTGTGGGCTTTTTTTTCTGGTTTTCATTGTTTTATTTTGCTTAACTTTAAATTGTATTTTTTTTATTATTTCATTTTCATTCATTCATATTATTTGCTTCAAATATGTAACCTCTTTCCCATCCATCACGCTATTTATTTATTTATTTATTTATTTATTTATTTATTTATTTATTTATTTATTTTATTTTATTTTATTTTATTTTATTTTATTTTATTTTATTTTTTTAATTACGTCCAAATGTGGAATTAGGTACATTACACATCCTAGTTCAGCGGGAAGGTTGGGAGTGTCCGGGTAACCAGATCCATGACTGTGCCATAGCAGTCTTTGCAGTGAGCTAATGCAAATGAGCAACACAGCAATCCACATGCATGAATGATGGGGAGTGAGCAGCCTGTGCTATTGATAGCAGCAAGCCTGTGCGTCAGTGTTCCAGCATACTTGCTCCATTCCTCTTGTGGTTCAGTCATTTTTGGCTACATAGTTGCTTGCCATGCTTGCACTCACGTTTCAAATAAAGACTGAATAATAGCAATTTTCTTGGTGAAAATGCCATTGTAAACTTTTGTGAGTTGGGATTAGAGATGAAGCACTATAAATAATCTAATCTTTATGATTACAATGTCCAAAATGATTCTTATCTGTACTATCACAATATTGCTTTGCAAACATACTGCACGCCTAAAGCATTGAAATAAATGTTGTTTTGATTAAATAAAAGCAAACACAAAAAACAATTGAATGCATTTAGCAATTATAGGTGCAACGATTAATTGGCAACTAATCAATTATCAAATTAATCATAACTATTTTGATAATCGAATAATCAGGGACCTTGTAATTTTTAAAATTGTTTAAATCCTCTGAATTTCATCCTCTCAACAGTAAATAAATGTCGGATTTCTGTAGCCTCCATGAAAGCAGTCTTAACATTCTATTGAATCAAAGTAAAATATTTGCAAATATCCGCTTTCAATCTTTTAAAAAAAAATCTTCAACATTTGTACGTAGTTTTTGACAGTAACTGAATCTTAATTTGCTTGTGCATTTCCTGAACTGTCAATTTGAAATAAACACTTACCGTAATTTTTTCAGTTCCTTGAAGTCTGTGCTGAAGTTTGGGTTATGGTCGAAGCCGGCTTCTCAGCTAACTAACAACTGTGTGTAGCCTTGAACAAATTCCAGCTCCTTCTACAAGGTGCCCTTTTGTTTACCCAATATTTAGAGAGAAAGTAGTCTTCTCTTTTTCTTGCACTTCTACCGTGAGATGAGGAGAAGAGTCACAATAGAACAATTCATCCCCAGGGTGCCCGCAGAGCATTGGCCAGGCAGTACACAATGCCATTTAAGGATACACAAGCACGCCAATGAATGCACACAGTAAGCACAGTCATCCCAGCTATTTTGAAACTGTGGTAGTGGCTGAACAGTTTTGTTACTTTCGTACATGTGTGGTTTTAAGAGTGCTATCCCAAATCTTCATTGCAATCGCTATTTCTCATTTACAACAGCTTGAGAAAGTATTCATACCCCTTGAGTTTTTCAACATTTTGGCACAGTATGAACAAACCAAAAATATTTATTTCATTGAAATTTAATGTGAAAGTGAAACACAAAGTAGCCCACAATCATGATGTGAAACAAAGTGTCTATTTTATTTCAAACTTGTTAATCTGTTAAAAATGTTAATATGTTGTCAATTTCAAAATGCATGTCATGTTTGGCATTTTAGGTAGAAACATTTGAGCATGTTCAAAATTTCTTGGTGACAAGAAAAAAAACTTTGTTGGTGAACATTTTTGCCAGGGTTTTTGGCCTGGAATGAACACTGACAAAAAAACATTAGCAACGACCCTAACAAGCCTTTGCCGCTCAGTGCGATAAGGCCTTTAATTAATAAGTGCAGTCCACATGTTTAGAGATAATTTATTTATGAAAACATGAAAGTTGAAGTAATAAAGTGGCAGCCACAGATATGTTTGCATCGTTAAAATCCAATTTGACTTAATGACTTGTTTACGCCTATAAGTGCAAGCAATAACTGATTAATCCACAACTAATAGATTATGAAATTAATTGTATTTTTTTTAAATATAATTTTAGATATCCTTTTTTTTTTTTTTTAGTTGTTCAAATACTCAGAATTTCAGCTTTTTAGCAGTAAATAATAATAATATATTGGTCGACAACCAGTTCAGGTGTACCCCGCCTACTGCCAGAAGCCAGCTAGGATAGGCTCCAGCACCCCCCGCAACCCTTGTGAGGAGCAAGCATGCATGGATGGATTGGATAATATATTTCTGCAGTACTCCATCAAAAGATTATCTTCATCAGCTTGTTTGCCTTTTTTTTTCCTGACACCTGACATGTTACGGATTTTGATTAATGCGGTACCGCACATCAGAAGTTTCATTCAGTTTATTTCTCTTTCTTTTCCTGACAGAATGAAAACGCCTGAGGCAGGGACTTAGAACCTTCCGCTGGAGAAAGAAACTGACATCATACAGGGCTGTGGTTGGACCCAGAGACCCCTCTGCCGGGGGGTGAAGGGCCCTCTCAGCCTTGTGTGAGTCTGGACCATGGGCGATGGAGGCATCAGCGTAACCGGAGGAGAACGGGTCAACCATTCCCATCTCCTGTTTGACAATTTTGTCCAGGCAACCACATGCAAGGGCACCCTCAAGGCCTTCCAGGAGTTATGTGATCACCTGGACCTCAAGCCTACTGAGTACAGGGTCTTTTACCACAGGCTCAAATCCAAACTCAACTACTGGAGGGCGAAAGCACTCTGGGCCAAGTTAGACAAGAGGGCCAGCCACAAGGAGTACAAGAAGGGCCGTGCCTGTAGCAATTCAAAGGTACCTCTCACATTTCAAGCACGGTTGTATGAAGTGATTCCTCTGTGAGTTTGTGGTTTCAGTTTACTGATTGTTGATAATAAACCATTGGCTAGCTTGGCATATATACATATACAGTATATCGAGTATTAGGGCTGAACGATTATGGAAAATAATCTAATTGCAATTTTTTTTTTCAAAAAAAATTGCAATTCCGATATCATGTGATTATTTATTTTTTTTCAAGGTCCTTTTTAAATGATTTTTTTTTTTTACCCAACAAAAAGTTAATATAACAATATCAGAGCAATTATATATTACATGATCTTAAGATGAAGGCAAATGAAGCCTTTTAATATATATTTTTTTCTACTAGTTACAATTTACCACTCAACATATCCAACTTTTCATGTTGCATGAGACATGACATGTAAACACTGTATCTATCCATCCATCCATCCATCCATCCATCCATCCATCCATTTTCTTGACCACTTATTCCTCACAAGGGTCACGGGAGGCACTGTAGCCTATCTCAGTTGGCTTTGGACAGTAGGCGGGGGACACCCCGGACTGGTTGCCAGCCAATCACAGGGCACACAGAGACGGACAACCATCCACCGTATCTATAAATAAATAAATTCAGTAGACATATTTAAAAAAATAAAACTTAGTGAACTTCAGTCAGTAAACTCACACATGCTACAAGTGTAGGCAAAGTCAAATTATACCTCCATATATAACGTAACAGCTCCGATTTGATTTAAAAAACCACGAGCATTCTGTAGCAATCCTTGTGGGTGGGTCGCAGGTTTGGTAGTTTCCCATGGTCTGGACGGTCCGTGAAGGCAACAGAGGATGTGTTTTGGTAAAATAAGCTCGGAGCTGTTGTGTTCTGGCGTGGTTGCGGCTGACAGTTACATGCAAGTTGTCATTAAAGAGTTGTTTGCAACTTGGCCTATTTAGTTCACCAACACTACAATACATGTACATTAAAGAGGCTCCGGCCTTGCTGGGTGGAGTTTGCATGTTCTCCCCGTGCCTGCGTGGGTCTTCTCCGGGCACTCCGGTCTCCTCCCACATTCCAAAGACATGCATGGCAGGTTAATTGGGCACTCCGAATTGTCCCTAGGTGTGCTTGTGAGTGTGGATGGTTGTTCGTCTCTGTGTGCCCTACGATTGGCTGGCAACCAGTTCAGGGTGTACCCCGCCTACTGCCCGAAGCTGGCTGGGATAGGCTCCAGCACCCCGCGACCCTTGAGCGGTTAAGAAAATGGATGGATGGATGTATAGCTATTTGTTATTTTATTTTTTTTAAACTTACAACCAAGTTAGAAGTTTGATCTCATACCAGGATCAAATAATCATAACATGTTAACACTATGCAGTAATGACAAAGAACATAACCAAATTTACAAGTCAATATAACCCTTTGTTAAGAGAATTTGTGCAAATTATAGTTCAATAAAACCTAAGAACCTTTTTGGGTCCTTACCGTTAATGCTCTAAATCTGGGTAAGGCTGTTCTATGTCAAAACAAAACCGTGCTGATTTTAAATGAAATCCAACACAAGATTGTAGAGTTTAGTTTTTAAATGTTTGCTTTGACGCTAGTGTCTGATCATCGGTGCCGGACCATGTGGCTTACGAACAGCCATCGAGCTCGCCTTCCTGGGTGCCAAAGTGGTGCTGTTAGAGAAAAGGGATGCCTTCTCCAGGAACAACGTGCTGCACCTTTGGCCCTTCACCATTCAGGACCTCAGGGGCCTCGGAGCCAAGAAGTTCTATGGAAAGTTTTGCGCTGGTGCAATTGATCATATCAGTAAGTCTTGTTAACTGACTGTCCACTCATGTTTTGAAGCATTTGCCCAATTTACCGTTCATTATTGATTTGTTGAGTCGGGTGTTTGGAGGAGGGGTTATGTTCATTGTGATTGTTTTGCAGGTATTCGTCAACTTCAGCTGATGCTGCTCAAAGTGGCTCTCCTCCTGGGCATTGAAATCCATGTCAACGTAGAGTTCAAAGGGCTTATTGAACCTCCTGATGATCAGGAGGGTGAAAGTGAGTCAAACTTCATGAAAGGAAAAGCAGCATGTGATTTGTATGAGATTTGAATGTGTGAAACATTGTGTGTGTTTGACAGGGATAGGCTGGAGGGCCGAGGTCCTCCCCAGGATACACCCTGTCAACGAGTTGGAGTTTGATGTGATCATTGGAGCAGATGGAAGGAGAAACACACTACCAGGCAAGTCAAGTCGGCTTCCTTTTTGTTCAGCTATGAGCACACATTCCTCAAGGAAATACGAAAAGAAATGGCAACATTGTTCTTGTTTTCTTGGGATTTGAGGCTCATTTTCAAACACCTGTCTGTGTACACCTTGACCTCATTTCGTACATTCCAACTTGTGCGTTTTGCTGCTACATAATTCGCTGGCATCAGGCCAAAACCTGTTATCTTCAAATTTGGATAATTTCACATTTTTTTCTGAATGGTCAGTCCCAACATGGGTCTATTATTTTTCTAAAAGTTAACAAAACAAACTCAACGTTAATGACTTGACAAACCGTTTTTTTTGGTTTCCTGAAAGGTGTTGGCTTTGGAGATACAAGGATTCTGTCCTACACCAGCAAATGCTAATTAGGCATGGACCGATAACGGGTTTGATGATTCACTGTGGTTTTGAAGACTCAAAATTTCAATAACCGTTAATACTTTATGCCAGCAGTAATTCAGTTTCTTTTTTGAGGGTGACTAAAACAGCATGAGCGGGGCGGAGGAAAGAGACACACGGATGCCTTCATAGGTCGCTGTCTTCATTTACCCAAATATAAAAAAAAAAAAAAACATTTTAGAGCTGTAGTTTTAATATTGTACTGCCGTGACACCGTGATATTTCCGTTCATGATTATAACTTCAGAAACTTGTATCGGCCCATGTCTAGTGCTAATAAAGTGTTCAAATAATTGAAGAAAGATAGATTGGACTTTTTTTTTGCTCTGTTTCTGATTAAGTGTATGATGATATGAAATAAGAGAGTACCAAAAGAATGTCAGGTTAATCAAGCTCTGTCTAAAATACTAATCTGCTTTTCATCTAGGGTTTCGACGTAAGGAGTTCCGTGGCAAACTTGCAATCGCCATTACGGCAAATTTCATCAACAGGAACACGACGGCGGAGGCTAAGGTTGAAGAAATCAGCGGAGTGGCCTTCATCTTCAATCAGAAGTTCTTTCAAGACCTCAGAGAAGCGACAGGTGTGAACTGCAGAAAATTTCCCATTTTGTAACGTGTAGAGTAGAAAGAACATAACAATTTAGTAATCGTAATCAGCTCTCACTCATCTCTCGCTCCCCCTTCCCAATTTGTCAGTCCAATTATAACGCTTTGATACCACTTTTGGCCAGGTTTTTTGCTGACGTGATGATGTTCCCTGAGCTCTGTTTTGTGCTCTGTGTCGCATAATTGCCTCTCTTGTCCTCCGCTAAAGGCATAGCAGTCTGCTGCTGCAATTGGGAAACATTTTGTGTTTGGTCTGTAACACTCCTTTCAATTGTTCTTTTTAGGTATCGACCTGGAAAACATTGTCTACTACAAGGATGACACACACTACTTTGTGATGACTGCCAAAAAACAAAGCCTGCTGGAGAAAGGAGTCATTCTCCATGTGAGTAATCAAAAAGCTGATTGCGTGTGTTTGTCTGTGTTTGTGATAGAGAATTGTTGAATATTCTTAAAACGGTCTAGTAGACAGGCGCGTTTTGTTCTAGCAGTCCTCTGTTTTCCCTGCAAACCAAGCCAACTGTCGCCAGGACTCAACTGTCAACTTAAGCCAGGGGTGTCAAACATACGGCCCGCGGGCCGGATCAGACCCGCAAAGGGGTTTAATACGGCCCGCGAGACAATTTTGTAAAGTGAAGAAAAAAATAAATAATAATATTGTCGGACCAATTAATCAGCCAGCCACAATAAAATATATAAATTTGTAATTTCACAAGCAGTCCTAAGATGAGTAATGTAACTTACTGACTCGCCCTGGAAGTCATTATTTTACAGCCAACTTAATTAAAGTTGTGGTTTGTTTAAAAAAAAATATATATATTTTTTTAATCATGGACCAACATAAACGTTTTAAATATGACACAAATTCAATTACTGGTACCACAATTACATATGATAAGGATTAACATCTTCATTAACTTCATTAACTGTGCCACACAATGCATTCTGGGAACTATATATATGCAAAACAGATTTAACACGTCCGGAACTCATACAGGCAAACTGCTGCTGCGTTTCGTTTGCATTTGTGTTATTTTTTTTTAACAATAGATTACAGTTGAGCTCCGTAATTTGCCCAAAAATCGAAAAAATCTTCGTATAATTGACGGCAATTGTTTTGAAGTTATATACCATTATTTTACCTATCCAGCCCACTTAGTAATATATTTTCTACCATGCGGCCCCTGAGCTAATATGAGTTTGACACCCCTGACTTAAGCACACTTACTTAGTCTTGTGACCCTAACGGACATATTCTTTCCTCCCCCTGGCCCGCTTCCACAGGAAAGCACAAAAAAAATTAATCTGCCTTCCTGTACAAACATTACTCAAGGTGTGTCATAGCTATGTACTGGTGTTTTGGTTGGAAGCCACTAGGGGTGTTAAAAAAGATCGATTCGGCGATATATCGCGATACTACATCGCGCGATTCTCGAATCGATTCAATAATCGGCAGAATCGATTTTTTTTTTTTTTTTTTTTTTTTTTTTTTTTTTTTTTTTTTTTTTTTTTTTTTAGGATTCACACCTTGAGCATGGAAGAATGTTATATGAACGGCACATTAAGCCTTAATATTTTTATTTTAATGCTGTTCAAATGTGAAACAGATTGCAAAAAGTTTGTGTACAGTGGCTCACGGTTATAAGCCTCAAGTTTTAGATAAATATATTCATACAAATCTTACAGTGTACATGTACAAATTTACTGATAGTATTTTCTAAATTTGAATGGAAAAAAATCGCAACAATCGACTTATAAATTCGTATCAGGATTAATCGGTATCGAATCGTGACCATTCGTATCGGGATTAATCGGTATCGAATTGAATCGTGACCTGTGAATCGTGATACGAATCGAATCGTCAGGTACTAGGCAATTCACACCCCTAGAAGCCACCTTAAAAGGTGTGTTTAAAAAAAATAAATAAATAAATAAAAAATCACAAAAAAATACCTTAGCATTCTAAAATTCAAAATATTTGTGGCGTGTAATTTCTAACGCTGGATGCAAGTGTAAAAATCCATAGCCACATAGAAACAGAGGAAGTCTAACTCATTTTAGCAAAGTTAAAACAATGACTCTGCTTCACGGAAAGGGAGAAAAGGGAAGAAGGAAAATGTTGGCAGGAGAGAAGCGAGGCCACATAATTCTGTCAAAATATATCAACTGACAACCTCCACTGACCTTCCACCAATTCCAGCCATGCATTAGAAATCCAGAGAGCTTGAAGCCGGAAGAATGCACCTCTTACCGCCTGCGATGAAAGCAGGTCACTCCCAAAGTATGCAAGGATTTAATGCTACATGTTTGAGGGACTTGTGAAGAAATCGTGGTTCAGTGTCTTGCTCAAGGACACTTTGATGTGGTCACCAGGGGTGAGGATCGAACCCACAACGGATGGGAGACGATCACTCTACCAGTGAGCCACGCCGCCCCCATGTGGTAGCATGAAGCGGTATCTGCAGGTCATAGATGTTATACCTCCAGGAAGTCGCATCCAAACACTACGAACCATTGTCAGAAGGTTTATCAGTGTAACGTGAAGAGTGTGGAGAAGTTAGCAGCAGATAAGCCAGTGCACCAGGAAAGGTGCAGAGGGCTGTAACAATGCAATAATCCAGCAGAAGGGTCACTCTCTGCTACTGTAGCGCAAGGAGGAACAGGAAGAGGTCTAACAGACCCCGAGTTAATTGACCACGAGCATGAAACCTTATGCTTTTTCCCCTATGTGTTTTTTTTTTTTTTTTTTTTTTTTTTTTTTGTAATATAAACAGGGTAGTACCCACGCCATCATTAGACCAATGCATTTAGTAACTGGAAGAAAACCCAAATTTGCTGTTATTTCATAATTGTCCACTTCCTTTTTTGTTCCCTTTTGTAGGACTATGCGGATACAGAACTGCTGCTTTCCAGAGCAAACGTGGATCAGGCTGCCCTCTTGTCTTACGCCTGTGAGGCGGCCGATTTCTCAACCAACCACCAGTTGCCCACTCTGGATTTTGCCATCAACCACTACGGCCAACCTGATGTCGCCATGTTTGACTTCACCTGCATGTACGCATCGGAGAGTGCCGCCATGGTGCGCCAGCGCAATGGCCACCAACTGCTGGTGGCCTTGGTGGGAGACAGCCTGTTGGAGGTGAGTGGTCTAAACAGCGCTGCTCATTTGTGTTTGCTGTTCTGTGGCCACATTTGGTAGTTAAATGTGCTGCTGTCTCCAGCCATTTTGGCCCATGGGTACTGGCATTGCCCGAGGTTTCCTGGCAGCTATGGACTCGGGCTGGATGGTGAAGAGCTGGGCTCAGGGAAAACAGCCATTAGAAGTGCTGTCTGAAAGGTGAGTGTGTGGAAACAGTGATGCAGCCACGCCAAACTCAACTCAAGCTCATGTGTGCATGCTCTCACGTCATTCCTCTTCAAACACACCCCTTTAATCTTTGAGTGGTTTACTCGGAAATGTGCCTGTATGTGATTTGAACCGTCAGTCACACCTTTCTTATTGCTAATAGGATAAGAGGATCGAAATGGAATGTGACTCTACAGTAGCCGTTAGCACACTTACATAACAAAGTTAATATGGTTGTAATATGGCCTGTTTCCATGGTTAGGCCTTACTTGAAATAATCTGTGCATCGGATTAGTAATCAAGTTGATTAGTTGGTTTGAAACCTCTGCTCTACACTCAGGGAGAGTATTTATCGTCTGCTGCCGCAGACCACGCCGGAAAATGTCAGCAAGAACTTCAGTCACTACAGCGTGGATCCCACTACACGTTACCCCAATATTAGCCTTAACTTCCTCAAACCCAGCCAGGTGAGTCTGACAACCAACACATATCTTTTGTTACTGTTTACCAAGAAAAATCTATTGAATCACAAAAAAATAAATTAAAAAAAGAGGCTACAAAATGAGATTTACCTCCAAAGTCCAGTGAGATTGCATACAAGAGCTTTTATCCCCAAATTTTCCTTAAATAAATATTGAACCACCAGGTAGGTCTGTTTATTTGTTGTTTGTAGTATTCAATCAATCAAAAACTTTACTGTATTTTTATAGCACCTTTTATACAATAAAATGCAACTCAACATGTTGACCAATTAAAACATCCATAGTGCAAGAAAATGCGTCAGTCAAAATGAGCATAATCTTAAAAAATATGTTGGTATTCTTGAATCATTCTCATATATGTCATATGAGTGAGTACGGGTGTGAATGTATAATAGAGAGAACTTGTAAAATAATGCAGGCGTGGTTTATTTGCAGGTAAGGCACCTCATAGACACGGGAAAGTCGACAGAGATGCGCATTGAAATGGAGAATGTGATCAACTCATCAACACCAAAGTTGACCAGGAATGGTTTGTACTTTCTTCATGTTCTATATGCATCAAATGCTTTTACCTACCAAAATGCATTATTCACTGTCATAATTTATTAGTAAAGTTTTTATTTGTTTATTTATCTTTGTTGCTGTAATTATGTAACACTGGACTATTTCCACTGTAGACAATTGCCTGCTTGACAAGCAGTTGCAAGGTAACACACAGTCTGAATGCATGATATTGCTCTTCAGGGATTAATTGATTTAACAAGTTTGTGGTTTTCTACTTTATGATCAAAGATTAGCAACATTTTAACTGATTGAACACATAAATACTTTTATGTTGTACTAACTTGGCCATTGACTGATTACAATATGTTCAACTTATATAGTTACAGCACTTGAGTTCTGCATCCTCTCCTAACCGTTTCATTTGCATCCCATATCGTCTTTATGGCAGTGAACACGACCCCTCATGGTTCATTACATTTCCTGATGGACTGGTTTATATTGGTACCAACATGGTTGATGAAGTTATGGATGATAACCCTTAATGAGCAACGAGTCTCTCCACAGCCTCAGCCTGACCGAGGCCATAAGATTATAGTCTAGCAGGAGATGCATTATATGGTCAAAATTATTTGGACACCTAGATGTTAGTAACTCGAAAAAATATGACTATGATTAGTACCCCACTTAGGGCTGGGCGATAGGTCTATCAGTTTATTGTGCATGTGTTGTTATTTTTTTGTTTATTCAAAATAAAATAAAAATACAAAATGTCAAATGGTTTAAAGGGGTAAAGGCAAACTAGAATAAAACACAACTATCCAAAGAAAAAATACAACTCAAAATATCTGGTACAAAAATGAATTTTCAAACAATGTATGTGCACTAGGTGTGTACATTGTAATGTAAATGTGTAATGTTTACATCCATGCTCCCCTAGCAATGCTCTAAATGCGTTATTTGTGATTGATGTAAAGATAAAACACAAAAGCAGTAGCGTTGATAGATACATTAACCGTCATTCACTGTTCATACAATGTAAGTTTAGCATCTCAAAAACCTCATCAACTAATACTTTATTTATTTATTTATTTATTTATTTATTTTTTGACACCTAATTTAACTGGTTAGTGGTCTTATTGTTGTACACTAAACTTAACTTGTGCAACCCTTCCTCGAAGGACCTGTCTCTGTGTACCAAAGCAAAGTCATGCTGGTACATGAAAGGGCCCTTCCCAAATTGTTCCCACTAAGTTGTAGGCATGTTTTTCACATTCTTTAGGGACACTATGTGGTGTAGTCCAAATCTTTATACAGTAGTTGTAGCGTATGCATTATTTAATTATGAGGTGTCTCCAAATCATTTTCCATATAGTATATTTGCAGTTCTCCCCAAAAATAATGGTTATTGTCATACATGTTTGATCCATGTTCTCTTTTACTTCATGAGATAATGCAATACGTAATCTTCCTGTCTATTCAGAATCCATAGCTCGATCCAGTAAACTTCTCAATTGGTGCCAGAGACAAACGGAAGGATACCGAAATGTTTGCGTCAAAGACCTCACCATGTCATGGAAGAGCGGTCTGGCCTTGTGTGCACTCATTCACAGATACAGGCCAGATCTCATGTAAGTATCTGAATTGCGCCCATGCACAACTTAGAAACAAAGGATTACAACTTGGCACAGTATCTTCATTTTGAAAAGACTCCCAACTATGTATTCTGACTGTGTTAGTTTACATTGCTTAAAGTTCATAGTTTTGTTTGGTTTGAATGGCCTGTTGTGTTCATGTTGTTGCCTATGGTGTTTATTCTCTGGTTTGGACCTTACCTTTTTGTTGTGCATCGTTGTTAATGAAGTGACAGATGCTGCTTATAATGGACTACTTGAGGGTGCGTTCCTCGTTAATCGGACTCACACGCGTATGCACACAGAACTATAATGTAGTGTGATGGGTCTCTTCAGGCAGCATAGCAGTTAATGCTAGTTAGCTCTTAGTGTCATCACAGCCGCTTTAGGGTTGGAAGTTAGAAAGTTTACATGTACACGTGAAATAGGATGTTAAAAGTGGTTTGAGAGAGTCCACTCAGTGCTTGATATGGGATGTACTAATGTTTTTAAGTGGAAGGTTTACCGTAATATCAGTGACTCATGGAAATGCATTTTCAGCTTACGCTAATGAAATTTACGGTTAACTGAGTCCTACCCAGAAATTATCATCAGAATCTGTATTATTGTGCATATTTGCATCAAACTATAAGCTGCTCCAGAGTGTGTCACACTAGTTAATAAGTGTATAATGAAGAATTTAAAAACATACATACTGTAAGTTGCTCCAGATGATGTCGCATTTTATTTCCTAAAACCCAAGACTAAGAATAGCCCAAATCCCCGTTCCTTGTTCGTAAATATGCACTCACTGGTTCACTCTTCAAACTCTTCTATTCAAATGTGCTGTTCAGTTATTTCACAGTGCCCCAAAAAAAGACAGCTGGCCTTTTCCATTGTATGTTCCATTGTTAACATGGAGTTTTCAGACATGTACAAGTTTGTGGTTTGGTGAAAACAATGTTTAACTGCCTTTGTTTTAAGTTGGAAACTTGAACTGGAAATGGCATTAATCAGACCAAAAGCCCATTGTTTGTGCAGCTGCTTGTTTTGGAATTTGCTGCCACTATCTAGTGATTGTAACTACATTTTTTTGCTCACAATTTGTGACAAAAAACAATTAGGTCAAACATTGACAAATATCTCAATTGACAAATTTACAAGCTTTATTAGCTTTTGTCATTGTTGATGCTTCCTTTTTCACTACCCTCAGTGACTTTGACACTCTGGATGAGCGAGACCAGGAAAAGAACAACCAGTTGGGTTTTGACGTGGCAGAGCGGGAATTTGGTATCTCACCCTGCATGACTGGGAAGGAAATGTCTTCAGTGGTGGAACCTGACAAACTTTCAATGGTCATGTACCTCAGCCAGTTCTATGAGATGTTTAAGGACACAGTGCCACCTGGAGGTGAGAGACTGAGATTGAACTGATGTGTCACCATTTAGAACGTAATCACCTGCAATTCTAGGCGTGTGCGTGTGTGTGTGTTTGTTAACAATTTTATCCTCATTGTTTTCTGTTTCAGATAATCAAAATCTGAGTCCAGAAGACAAGGCTGCTCTTATGGCAAGCACCAAATCGCCCATTTCCTTCCTGAGCAAGCTTGGACAGAGTATAGCAATCTCAAGGAAACGTAACCCCAAGGTCAGAGTTGGAACCTAAATATCTGAATATGAAATAGATATTGTTGCAGCTGGGGTAATAACATATGATATTTCATCAACAGGACAAAAAAGAGAAGGATGTTGACAATTTGGGGAAGAGGAGAAAAACTAGCCAGCCTGAAGACGTGAGTTCTTTTGACAAATGTGGTGCTTTTGTCTCATTTTGAGAAGACGCATCGTGTAAAAACAAACAAACAAAAAAAAGCAACTAAATAAATAAACATCTTGTATTGCTTATACTCAAATGTTCATGGAAATCTTGTAATATTTGGAACCAGAAGATTGAGGTGTGAATGCGCCTTGTTGGTGGCCTTTTGAGTAATGCCAACATCTGGATATTAGGTGTCTGTATACCTCATGACAAAAACAAAACAAATTTGTAATTTATTTCTTAGGAGGAAGCATCCAAGGCCGGTCGAGAGGACAGACAGGCCACTGTCCCTGCTCTGCTGTCAGAGAAGAAGATGGACTCTGCTGCTGCAGGGAACAACAATAAAGTCAAGGTTATGGCTACCCAGCTGCTTGCCAAGTTTGAGGAAAACGCTCCCTCACAGGGCTCAGGACTGAAAAGACAGGTATTTATACTAGAGTTTGTGGATTTTTCATTCCTATGTTGAATATTTTGCTGAAGAAGTAAGACTGGACCTTTTAGTCTGATGACGGAGGTGGTGTAGGCGGTTGTCTTAATGAGATGCGCTCCAGAATGGACATTGGTCAGGCAGACTATTGTTCCTGTTGCATGTAGGCGACCTCACCGTGCTGGGCTCAGAGGGCTGATATACACAGCTCTGTGCCTTTGTGGGAACGAGAGGGTTATCGCTACACTGGGCAGCATTGTTGAAGCAGAAAAGAACCGCTCTCAACTCATGCACGTTTAGAATACATCATCTACAATATGTCAAAACCGTTTGACTGTGCCTATTGTACATGTTATAATATAGCATGGCTGATGCTGATGCCTGCAATCTCACTTTTCCTTTTTTTATTCCTCTTGTCAATATGCTTAATGATGGCAATATTGTGAATGTGCAATTCTTTAGAATGGTCCTCTCACAACTTTTGTTTTCTTAATTTTGAACACATAATGGATGTTCCATTCATGCATCCATGCGTCACCTTTTTGTGTGCTTCTCTCTCCTGTTCTCCTCCCATCATGGATTGTTCCATGACGGCTTGCATGCCTTTTTCCGCCATTGCCGACCGCTATTCCTCATCTTTACGCAACCACAAAGGGGGACTCTCTGCCCAATCTGGACTGTATTTTGCACCCATCCCCACCCAAACCCCTCGAGCCAATGCGCCTAGCACCTGTACCAGCTTGGAGAAAGGTAAAAAGTGGAACTTCCCTCTTAGTTTTGACACTCCCTGAGACTCATCAACTAACAATACTCCCCTGTCTCGTCTCATAGTTGCATTAAACTAGACTTGAAGTTGTGTGAGCCACTCTGTAGTTACGTTGGAAATCTCTGGTATTACTCACGGAACTACTAAACCAAGTGATTGGATATTTGATGTGTGGTGTTAACAAAGAAAAAAAAAACGAATGTGAGAGTCTTTCCCGCTTGCCTCTCCTGTCCTGGTTCAGAGACGCACACAGCAGCAGGAGCAGCTGAGCATTCGCTACAAAGAAAAGATCAAGTGTCAGACGCTGCCCAACAGAGGGGAGCAGGTATGATTAGTGGTCCTGCTCTCGTAGTTCTCCATCCCCCAACCCTTTCAAATCCCAAAAGTTACACCGTGTCCTAGACACACTGGACAAATGAGTAGCAAATGATGAAAATGTGGGAACCTGGTGTAATTTTCCCCTATTTTTGCTCAAAATAATTACATATATATATGTAAGAATTAAGTAAATCCAAATCTTTTTTTTTTCTTTTTTTCAGTGCAGTGAATTGGTTTGCAAAAGGGAAGCTTAAATCATTTGCTCCCAAAAACGTATAAATATGTTCTATTTTAAATGTTTTAAGTGTCCCAAAGACGTATTTATACGTTTTTTGTTGTTGGTTTTTTTAAATGTTTTTTTTATTTTATTTTTTATGTTAGAGCATACGGAAGGCTTTGATGCAGCCTCTCAACGGCAAAGAAGGGTTGAAGAAAAGAAATGGTAGTTATTACACAAGCGGCCAGCAGGTGGCAGCAGACTATAAGCGATCAACCAGGGCCATGTTGAAAAAACCCTCAAAATTCTTAATAGATGTGTGAATAATGATGAAACCTAGCTATATTCTAATGCTAATTGTTGCAAAATCGAAACAGATAGAAATATACCTTTTTTTTTCCCCTGATGAAAAAACAGAATTTAATCTTACTTTTGGTAGCTTCCATGTTTTTATAGCAATAGAACACAATATTCTGTGGGCCTTGCCAAATCAGTCAAAATCAAGCAAAACAGCCGGGAGTGAAGGGGATTGCTTCAGTGAAAGTGGCTGGGAGTCAATGAGTTAAGTTGAAGTAGAACAGATTTCATGTATCTTATTCAGTAAATATATATCAGAAGCCATACAGTAATAAATACAGTTATCTTCCCATACTGCTTGGATATTGATTAATTTGCTCAAATACACACGAGCGCGAAATTAGGGATAGTGGCAATTATTCAAATTAAGCGCTATAAACTGCCTGTTTGCTGTTGTCTTACCAAAAAAAAATAAAAAAATACCGGTAGTTGGAATGTTGTTTTAACAGCTAGGCTCAGGCCATTTTTTTTTTTAAATTTTTAACAGAATAGATATTTACGATAATATTTTTTTTCTTCGCTGTTTTCATTTACAACCTTTTTCAGCAACACCTTTTGGGGGGAAAAAAAAAAGAGGAGTTTACAGTTTCTTCTACAAAAGAAACTAAAATCATGGCAGTTTCCCCTCTTCAGTGCATTAGTTATTGAACACATTAATTTGAAAAGTCATCAGTGCCAAAATTCTTTGCTGCCTTAAAACTCCATGCCAAGAATTCCCACAAGCTCTCCAATTAAAGCGACGACATAGGCCGTTGCGCCAAAATCCGACCCCTCAGAACGTGTTATACGATAGCCACTGGAGGGAACACCACATTGGTCCTGAGCATCTACGTCATTGGGTTCAAAAGTTCAGATCAAAAGGTGTCCTCCATATAGAAATAGGTGGGATGGGTACAGTGTCACATGTTCCTAGCAGAGGGAGACTGCCTGGATGATAGTTGAGGTTAACATTGTATTTGGATTTCCACAAGTTTATCATTTTCGATTATTAGCTTTAGCCAATATGGGTCGCTTATTGGCCATAATTTGGGGCATGTAAAAATGACTGTTATGGCCGTTTTCTAAAGCAGGACGGTCTCAAGACTTCAGTAAACATTGACCTGGAAAGTCTAATGGAAAAGAGCAATAGGTTTTTGTTTAGCGGAAACTTTAGAGTCACCCAGTGCTGCACCTAAAAATAGAGTAGTATAGTTTTAAGACTGCATTTTTTTTTTTTTTTCCTAAAAATTTCTTTGCCTTTTAGTTTTAGCCTTAGATTCTGTTTTCACTTCCATTGATTTAAAGTAGGGGTGTGAATTGCCTAGTACCTGACGATTCGATTCGTATCACGATTCACAGGTCACGATTCGATTCGATACCGATTAATCCCGATACGAATGGTCACGATTCGATACCGATTAATCCCGATACGAATTTATAAGTCGATTGTTGCGATTTTTTTCCATTCAAATTTAGAAAATACTATCAGTAAATTTGTACATGTACACTGTAAGATTTGTATGAATATATTTATCTAAAACTTGAGGCTTATAACCGTGAGCCACTGTACACAAACGGTTTGCAATCTGTTTCACATTTGAACAGCATTAAAATAAAAATATTAAGGCTTAATGTGCCGTTCATATAACATTCTTACATGCTCAAGGTGTGAATCCTAAAAAAAAAAAAAAAAAAATCGATTCTGCCGATTATTGAATCGATTCGAGAATCGCGCGATGTAGTATCGCGATATATCGCCGAATCGATTTTTTTTAACACCCCTAATTTAAAGCATACAATGCAATTTATTATTTTTTTATTCTTGCGTTCTAAACCCTCAGCTAAACTTTCTAGATGTTTATCTGCTTACAGTTCATATGTCTGCTGCTGTTGGTGTGTGCGCGCGTGTGTGTTTCTGTCCACATGGATGTCATGGAAGTGGTGAAACTAATCAATAGCTTTGGGAACCCACGCTAAGGCCTTTAATCAACTGAAATAATTAGTTTGTGATGAGTTGTTAAATGCTGTAGTTCACTGTTAAATGGTATTGATGAGAAGCAAGAAGCTAATTTAGTCATCTAGTCGTCATCGTCCTCATCATCTTGATGCTGAATCTGCTGTTCCTCGTCCCTCAAGGCCAGAAGTGTTGCAGACCAAGCAGCCAACTCGGGCTCTCGGAGCTGCCCAAAGAAAACCATTCTGCTCCTTTCTTCCTCCTCCTCCACTTCTTCGCTCTCTCTCCACACTGAGGTGACACACATTCTGCTGCTTTTGTCCATTTGTAGTTGCCACAAATCCTCGGTAGACCCATCTGCCAACTTTTCAACTTGTCGAAGCCTCTTGTCAGTTTAGACGTGACTAAACTCTTTGGTGTGCACATTTTTTGTGTAGTTCTAGAATAGTGCGCTCATGCTTTCTTTCCTGTCACCATATGAAGTCATTATGTTGCAGCATAAATAGATAAATACAAATACATACATGTTTTGGGTAAACATTGATCATCAATCACAATCATGATGTATACTGAAATAACACACATGGCTCATTTTGTGAAACTATCTGCTTAATGGAAACTAGTATTCATTCAGTCAAATTATCTTTGCCTTGAAGCATTTGGGTGTCACTTCGGACGAAGAGGAGCTTGAATACTACGAGAAACCTGTGAATTATGGGGTAAAATTACTGCTTGGATACACACATTTTCTTCTTTTTTTTTTTTTTTTTTTTTTTTTTTTTGTGAGACCAGATATGAGACCAGAACTTTTGTGATAAGATAAAGATGTGTTCAGTGACCAAGTACATGGTGAATTGTAGGCCATTGGTGTCGGGTTTTAATGGCGTTTCATGCGCAGGAGTGGAAGCCTTTGCACCTGAACGATCCAGGACCTATCCATGTACCTGGTATACAGGAGAGGGCTGATCGCCTTTTCTCCAAATTTAAGGGTAAAAAAGACAAGCCACCAAAGGTGAACACTTTGCATGGCTGTGCTGTGACTATCAAACTAAATTTTCAAGTGTACGATAACTCAAGATGCGCAATGCTTTGATTCTAAAAGATCTTGGATGCTGTTTACAGTGTAGTATTTGCACATTCTAATCCTCTAATTCACCCTTTCAACTTTCTTATCTCTGAAGCCTAAGAAAAAGCCATCCCGTTTCTTTTTAGAGCAGTGGTATTTGTCTCGTGGCATCTCTGAGCACCCGAGCTCGTCACCCTCCTCGTCTGAATCTTGTAGAAAGGTTAGCTCTTTTTTTTTGTGCAACCGCAATGAAACACGTTGCATTTTAACACAAAATATTTTAAGTGATCGTAGAAAATGGCTGAAAAAGCAAAAACTAATTTAAAATGTTCTTGAATGGAATCATGCATTGGTTATTGGTTATTGCATTCCCCTGCAGAATCCAGCAAAGTCTTTGTGTTCCGCTGTCCCAGTGCCCTTATATGTACTTAGTATTCAGGAGAGGGCCGAGCAACTTGCTTCTCAATTGGAAGGCAAGTCTACTGGACCGAAGGTGAAACGTCATTATCTACATTTATGGATTTAAATTTTCTTTGTTATTGATGCACATTTACACATTTTGTGGAACAGTTTCTTAGGGAGAGTTGCCTTTGCTTTTGAGTAGACTGTGCCAGTATACTGATCTTAGGTTGGTTACACATTCATGTCATTATTATATAGCTTTTGTGTAATCGTTTTTAGAAGGTCATTTTTTTCTGCACTGTTGAGCAAATAAATGCAGTACGTAGTTGCTTAGATAAGACTATACGGTATTAGAAAGTAAAATTGTTCCAGTTGAGTTGAAGAACACGCTATACAAGATAACCATCTGGGATCTAAACAGGTCCCAGATTAATCTGGAAATTCACTACTTAAACAGAAATGTTTTCATTTCTTCCCCCAATTGTCATGGAGCCTAAGAAAAAACCTTCCCGTTTTTTCATGGAACAATGGCACCTGGCCCGAACCCAAAGTGCCACTGGGTCTTCTGTTTCTTCTGACAACTTAAGACAGGTAGCTGGTAATGGCTTTGAAGAAGAAATGTAGTGTGTATTGACGCTAACACGCACTATACCCCGTGTTCTGTCAAGGAATTATGTCTCAGTTCTTTGAAAATTACCATGGTCTGCTTGTGATATATATTGACTAATTAGCAACATTGTATTTTTTGCTTGAGTCTTTAATCAATCATCTAATATTGTACCGTCCTGTTGCAGATATTTGTGTGTGCGTGTATGCGTTTTAACTGAAAAGATAAAAATAATATTGCTTTAAACTCTTAATAGTTTCATTTATTTCTTAAAGGAAGCCTGGCAGCATCCCAAGCTGACAACTGCCACAGACAAGAACATTCATTCACACATTGTACTGCCAGCACAAAGGCTGAATAAAACTTGAAAAGAGTTTTCAGCTGCACGCAGCTCTGTGCCCGCATTTGTTGTGCATCTTTATCAGGGTTCATGCAACCTAAAGCCTCAGGATATTGCTGTCCCTGAAGTGAGATATCTTATTCGCAAAACTCTTGACATTTTCTTTTTGAAAGAAGTAGTTTTAGGAGCCAGCAGGGTGCGAGGGATCAATGATCATCCTCTTATCCTTAGCAGACGGAAAAAAGTTCACACACTATCATTCTAAAAGAAGCTCCATAGACACCTCTACTGAGTGAGCTGTCTCCCCTTGATGGCTGCAGGGCCTTTCTCTAAGGACATGCAAACATTGACGAACTGGGTAACCTCTTGCTTGACTTCACACCAGTCTTCTCAGCACATTTAATATTATTTTGTAATATTACAGACACTTGAACATTTTTTCAGTTGAAGTCCTACAACAAACTTTCTCTTACTTTTAATTTGCTGTTTGATTGGCAGGAAATTAGTCATGGCTGCGATGGACGCTGGCGTCTGCTGGTTGCTGTCATGTATCAAAATAGCAAGGCAATTGTAACATACATTTGCACATACCAGCTCGACGTAGAATTCTACATGAAGACATTTTGTGATTAAAAATCATTTGGTCATTCCCATTCGTAGTGAATTTGTTGTAGTCTTCAATAGCAGTGCAGTAATACAGAAACTCTAGTAACTGAGTTAACACATTTAAAACCACTATGATTTGATGTCTTCGCTCATTTCTTTATTTGTAAGCATTCATTAAGCAGTTATCCCAGGGGTGTCAAACTCATGTTAGCTCAGGGGCCGCATGGAGGAAAATATATTACCAAGGGGGTCGCATCGGGAAAAAAACTGTATATAACTTAAAAACAATTGCCGCCATTTTCATGGACCGGCCCTAAATTATGGAGCTCAACTGTCATCATATTGTTCCGAAAAATAATATGAATACAAATGGAACGCGGCAACACTTTGCTGGTATACGTCCCGGATGTGTTAAATCTACCTGCTTTGCAGATATATATTGTTCCCAGAATGCATTGCGTGGCGCAGTTAATGACGTTATAAGGACGCTGATCCTTGTTATATCTGTGTAAATTGTGTTATATTTAACACATTTATGTCGGTCTATGATTTAAAATAATAATAATAGTAATAATAATAATAATAATAATAAACGTAAACAAACCGTAACTTTAAGTTGTGTGTAAAATAATGACGATTCATTGCTCATCTGAGGACTGCTTGTGAACGTACAAATTTATTATGTTTAGATTGTGGACGGCTGATTAATTAGTCCGACTTTACAATTTGATTTGATTTTTTTACTTTACAAAGTCACCTCGCGGGCCGGAATAAACCCCTTTGCGGGCCGGAATAAACCCCTTTGCGGGCCTGATCCGGCCCACGGGCCGTATGTTTGGCACCTCTGAGTTATCCTATTTCGATATTTCTTTACTTTGATTAGTTAGTGTTTGGACATGGTTGCCAGCACACCTAAACCACTAATAATTGTGTTTTTTACTGGGAGCATTACAGTTAGTTACACCATTGCTTGCATGTCCCTGTTTCTGTTGTGCTGTTTCTGTCCTGCCTCCGCATTTGCATCCCCTTTTTCATGTTGTCTTCATTTTCCTGCATCACTTTTTTCTGTTTCTCCTTGTAATACTTTTCATAGCACTATGTAAGGATGTACACAGGGGGCGTTAGCTCATTGGCTGAGCAGATAGCCAATCAGCTTCAATCACAGGAAGAGCCCAAACGATTACCTGAGAAAAGAGATTTGGTAAGCTTGCTGTGCCCGTGATCAAAAGCACGTGACTGCATAGATCTGTCTTTAATCTGCAGTAGTGAGTCATTTGTTGCTGCAATAATAAACGCGTATTCAACAAGTATCAGCAGTCTGTCATAGTGCTGTGTTTGTGCCTCCTGTTGGATAGTAATGAATAATGAGATTTGAATTTACACTTTGTGTCAGCACATTTCTGAAGTGGCTGGGTGTGTGAGTTCGGGCCTTGATATCGTATCTAACCTCCCTCTGGTGCTTAAACTTTGCCTGTTACTGATGTGTTCCAATTTCTTTCCACAGGGCTCCCTCAGAAAAGAATTCCCCGTCAATATCGGAGGCAGCGACGTTTGCTATTTCTGTCTGAAGCGAGTGTATGTGATGGAGAGACTGAGCGCAGAAGGCAAATTCTTCCATCGCAGCTGCTTCAAGTGTGACTACTGTGGCACCACACTCCGACTGTCCTCCTATGCTTTTGACGTTGAAGATGGTAAGGCTAAACCCGATGAGTCCAATTTATGATCTCCTGTGCCTGCATCTTCTCTGGGCACTTCGGTCTCCTCCCACATTCCAAAGACATGCATGGCAGGTTAATTGGGCGCTGCGAATTGTCCCTAGGTGTCTTCTGGGTTTAGTCAGCAAACAGAGCCATGATTGGTCGATGACTCGATACCTATTCCTTCAGCACAGGTGATCTCATCTTCAGTCAACACAACAGCAAGTGGAAAAATTTGTTTTTGAAGGTATTAATTGTACATGAAAAATAATAGTTATCACATTGTTTTGATTATAGAAATACAAAATCTTCTTACTGTTGAAAGTCGGTCAATGAGTCAAGTATCCCTTTAAGGGAAAAAGTCATTTATTCAAGCTTCTTTTTCATTGAGATTTGCCGTTTGCGCAGACATTTTGCACATGTGGAATATTGCTACAGTTGTGTGCTTTCACACACCGACATCCTTTCCTAGCATTATGACATTCCCTTTAACACAGGTGCTTCCCTGCATCTACTGTGCACTATACTGTTTGCTTCCATTCAACTTGTAAGGTGTAATAATGGGTGAAACATTAACCCAAAGGCACCTGTGCACTGTTTGTAAAAGCAGGCATTGTTTGTGTGCCTCCCAGTGGTAACATGACATTTGATGCACAGTAGGCCCCTTTATCCATATTTTTTTGTGCACCTTTTAACTTAATTTAGTAGAATATAGTGAAAATAAATCCCCAAAAAAGACCATCATAAGAGGCTGGCAGGGTGCCTGTATTTGCTTGCGTATTTGTTTTGTGCCCTGTCTATTTCTTTTTGGTGAGTTTTAATGAGGCACAGCAGCAAAACCGCATGTCATGTTACTTGAATCCTCAAGCAGGCCCTTTACTTGCCCTTACTCTTTGCTCATTTTGAGTCACTTAGGCCCATTTTGAAAAGCAAGCTGGTGGCTATCATCCCTGACCATGTTTAAGACATACCTCATTGTGCTAGATGCACGAATAGCAGCACATGGTGCATTTGATGCCAAATTTTGATTTACTTCTTGTGTCTCTTCTCCCCGGTCCCAAATGGCAAACATTATCTACTGAGGAGCAACAGAAAGCCTGTCGGTTGTGCATGACAGTCTTACTTGAGTGTACATTTTATTTGAATGCGCATTTGTACATTTTTATCTGCAGGTAAATTTTACTGCAAGCCACACTACTGTTATCGTCTATCTGGCTATGGTCAAAGAAAGAGACCCGCACCTTCTCCCTCCCCAGCTCCAACTACACCTAAGGTATTTAATTCATTCGAATTGTTTAGGTAAAAAGTGAAGAAAAACGTTTTTGTAGTTTAATGGAAACATAATATCTTGTAACACTCTGGCTTGAGGCGTATATCAACCATTAATTTCTCAACCTTCAAAGGAGAACCAGGAGTCCCCAACTCCTGTGGCGATGGTGGATGCCCCCGGAAGGGCGATGGCAGTGGCAGGCCCCTCAACCGATATCCGGCCCTCAGGTACCCAACTTTCCTCTCATGCATTGGCCGTTGTGCCCTGCCACGTGGGCATGGCCGTGGGTTGCGGAGTCTCTCTGCGTTCCGTCTGCCGCACACTTTCTTGGACGTGCCACCAGGTGGCACACAATCCCCTTGACTCTCCCTTCCTGTGTAGCTACTGCATCTATCTCCTCTGCTGTTTCACCATCAATGCCCTGCTCAACTTCTTCTAGCATGGCCCTCCTCTCCCCGTTTTAGTTTCCTTCTCTCCTTTCTTATCTTCCCAACTAACTTCCATGGGACTACATAGGTTAAGCTTTCGCATGTTCTCCTGTGATCGATTGTATTGACTCTATGCTTGCAGAGTGTTTGTGTAAATAGTGTGATTCTTTGCCTCAGTAAATGATTTATTTCTTTAAGATGCATCATTTGTGATGTATCTGCAGCCATTATTTTTTATATATATATATATATATTTGCACAAGCAGCAGATGCACAGTGAATGGTGCATCTTAAACTACTACTTTTTTTCTTGGCTTGAAAATCAATGAGTTGAATAATTTTCTTGAGTAACCTCTCAAGGCACAAATGTTAAATAAATGTAAAAAATAATTATATAATCCTAGCGCCTTTTGGCAGCAAGGCACACTCTTTTGGCATGCCTGTGTTTTAATCAAGAGCCTCTTTCCAGATTTTTTTTGTGAATGTATCCACTAGTGGCCTGTGACTGCTCACCTTTAGCTCTCCTGTGTGACGTGTTTCTCTTAGAGCCTGCTCGCTAATGTCTCTCTGTGGAACAGTAGCACCCTTTTACTATAACCTATCAACCTACTAGACGACCGCAGTAGACGTACTTCACTGTGACCAAGTGCCTGTTTCAGTGCTTTTGTGAGCTTTACCTTTACCCCACCTTTCAGAGCATCTTAAAACTACTAGCTGGGCTGCTGGGCTTTGTTTAGTGGCTGCAATTGGACCTTCTCTACTACCATCTTCTCCTGTAAACACCAACCTCTCTTTAATTTGTGTAGCACTCTCAGCATAGTGTTTATAAACAATAGTTTGATGTTTAGTGCAGAGTAGAGTATTTGGACTCATAGGGACTAAAGTTGGGCCTGTTTGCTGTATGTGGCTAGTACAGGTTGATCGTCGGTTTAAATAAGATAACAATATGAACTCATCCAACTGGACATCTTTTTAGAATCTGTAAAGTAATTCAAGTGTGCGTAATGAATGTATTAGCCCACTAACTCGGTAATATCTTATAACACAGCAAACGTTCCAGGATTGAGCAAATCACCGACAAGCTGGAATTTGAGGTTTCACTTTCTCTAGACATAATTTTGCTTCTGTGCAAATTTAGTTTAATCATGGTTGAATAATTATGTCAGGTATGTAGATATTACTGTAAACTGTCTTAACTTTTTACTGTCTGGATTTGTTTAGGTGACGGGGTAAACTCAATTGAAACAAACTAAGAAAATAAGAATGACGAACCAACTTCCTTAACGCAAGCCAGTTACAAAGTTACACGTTCTGTCGGTGCTCATTAAGTATTTTAAGCAGTTTTATTCCTCCTCCAATCAGTGGATGGATAACTGGCGGATCTTTAAAGTTAAACTTTAGTATGATTCACAAGTAAGAAAAATAAATCTTTTGGAGTTGCTTCTCAGGATGGGGGAAAAAGGCAAAGCACCCACCATATGCCAATGATGTGCTGTGCTGTGCTGTATATGTTTGCTGTTATTTGTATTAGAAATAATATCAAATTCAATAAATTCAGTTTTAGATTTAAATATCAGTGTCTTCTTGTCACTTTGTCTTGTATGCATATATACGTTTGTGGAGAATAGTGATATGGTAAATAGTATACTGATAACTTGTTAGAAACTGTGGGTGGATTTGTTTTGTGTGAATTTGGACACACATACTGTTCACACGCACGCACACCCCTGCACTCCCCCATGTGCACCCTTACACACAAGCCCACAATTGATGCACTCTTAAACACGAAGAGATATTTAAGAATACGCAAAAGTTGGTTGGTTTTGTTACAGCAACGTTGCTTCTTAGAACGACCAGATTGTCTGCTGATAGTCAACCCCCGCATACTCTTGCGTATTTGCATTTTCACTCTTTTTTTTTTTTCTAATATTTTGAAATATTTCTTGTTTTTGTTTTTTGGTTCCCCCAAATGCCCCTCCAGTTTCTCCCCATTTTTCAGGGAAATGTTCATCAGCATTTTTAAAAAAAAATGTCATTGGTATAAAAATGTAAAAAAAGATTTTTATAGTAATTAATAATTACAAATAGAGATGTTTGATACCACTTTTTTAAGACCTATACCAGTAAGAGTACTCAACTGTTGAGTCTTGAGCCACTGATATAGCGATACCAAGCACCGGTAACACTTGTACTTTTGATCCATAAAATTTCCCCCCAAAAAATATGACAGATCATTTTAAAGACAGACCTACACCTGTATATCCCAATGTCGTATTTTTCTCTAAATTACATGAAATTAATATCAATTTACTATTCTTCTCATTTCTATTTCCCTATTGTAAAACAGACTCAAGGACAGCCGGCACTGGTATTAGCTTGCTATTCTTAGGCCGGCCCGATACCTATCCCCTGTGAATAGCGGGAGTCGACTGTATCTTCATGCCCTTCTGAAACACTGATATTTCACATGGGGTGTCTCTCTACATTCTTCTTCTCAACCGCAGTACCGGAAGCCAATGGCCTACAGGAGCCAAGCCTAGCGAAGCGGCTACGTGGAACACCCGAGCGAATTGAGCTGGAGAACTACCGACTGTCTCTGCAAAGGGAGGAGGAGCTGGAGGAGGTGCCAGAGGAGACACTGGCAGAGCATAATCTCAGCAGTGTGCTTGATAAAGCCACAGACATCGACCTGGGCTCCAGGTAAGATAGAATACTAAAGTGCACGTTATTTTTTTCCATGAAAAGCACATTCAAATAATAATAATAATGATAATAATAATGGTAATAATGATGATAATAATAATAATAATAATAATAATAATAATAATAATAATACATTTAAAAGCATATGCTTACAAAATGCTGTAACCAAAGCATGTATAAAGTAAAATGAAGCTCAATCACAAGTATAAATACACATATACCAGCTATCATAAGATCAATCATACCAAACCAATTGAACATCCTAGGCCATGCAAAACCCCAACAATAGGAACTGACAGGGAGTGATTAAGGATGACAAAAATAATAATAATAATAATAATAATTGAATAAATTAAATGGAAACATTTTACATTTTAGCACCACATTTCTAATATTGGTGCAACCTAAAAACGAGTTGTTGCATTAGCAAAAAAAAAAAAAAAAGTAATGAGCTATAACAGAGATCTTCATGACAATCTGTTGCAAGTGAATGGCATAGAGGGGATGAGGATTACTCTCATTTGACTTTTTAATTTCAGTTATTTCAGCCATTTTGGATAGGCTACTGTTAAAAATAAGAGATCATGCGTTGATGAAGAGCATCCTTTCCCAAACCTCTTTTTCAGGTCTGCTATTGCTGGTTTGTCAGAGGAAAATGCTCTTGATTTTTTTATTTTTTTATTTATTTTATTTATTTTTTACAAGTGGAAGATGCATGACTTTCTTATAAACGTATCATTATATCATTGTTAATCTGTGTGGAACATGGATCATGTCACCCTATGTGGACTAAATGTCAATACTACTGCCAGTAGTACCATTGGAAGATGTTGAACCAACTTTGAGACAAAACACTTGCCTTACTTGCTTTGTTGCAGTAGCTCAGACTCGGACATGGAGGAGGATGACGAACAAGATGACCAGGAGGAGGTGGTGGAGGAGGAGCAGAAACTTCGCAGCCCTTCAGACCTTGGAGGAGTCCCTTGGAAGGAGGCAGTACAACTTCACGCCCAACTTCGAGGTGGCCACTGTGATATAGAGGACGAGGCTCTCGCTGAACTAGACGAGGAAGATGACGATGAAGATTCAAGTGAAGGTACAGTTGTGATTACAAATTGTGATTTATTTTTTCCCATTTGTCTCTTAACATTTGTTTTGTCAAGTCAAGACCATTCCCTAGCTGTTCTACCTTAGTTTGAAGTCTGTTTCATGTGTAATGTCTCGACATTTCTTGTCCTTAATGTGTCCTACTTTTCCCACCTTTTCCCTTCTTTTATATTTTATGTGAATTATATTTTTTTTCGGGGGCCTCTGCCTTGGTGCCTTGGCCTGCTGGCAGAGGGGGATTACTGCCCCTGGGACAGGGAGCTCCAGTCAGGCCTTTGGCTGGAGAAGTACCTCACAGACGAAGATGATGTTTGTACTTTTAAAGGTAGCAGCACAACTGCTTGTGGATGTATTTGCAGTTTCGTATGAGTTTGCCAACTCCAGCTGTTTGGTCTGCTTATTCAAGGATGGTGCCGTTTTGTCTTGTTTTTGTTGCAGTTTATTTTACACATAACTATACAATTGCTGTCTAATAGATTATTCTCATTTGTGTGGCTTCCCCTAGGCACTGAAATTATAGGTTAACATGTTAAGTTTTCTTTTTTTACCTTAATTTTCAATGTTTTGACTTTTTTGCAGTTTATGCTCATGCATGCAGCTGTGCCTCTTTTATCATCTTTATTCTAACTTCCTCTGTGCCTCTCTCTCTCTCTCTCCCCATTTTTGTCTTGTCTTTTCCTGTCCTCCTGTTTTCCCTTTTCTCTATCTTTCCCACGTGTTCTTCATCTGCATAAAAATACAACACTGAAACATACACATGACACCCTCATTCAGCCAAGAATCTACGAATTCAACAAGTCCTACAGCCTTTGGATCCTCTTGCGATTCTGGCTGTGGGGGGGAAACATGAAGACTCTGAGACCGACAGGGGTGGCCAACTGGCCTCAGCCTCCCAGCCCCTTGAGTTCACGCAGCCCTCTTCTACAGGTAAAGCACACAGAGGAGCAAAGACCAGGGAAAGTTTTGCTGGGCCCACCCTAGACAAGTCGACCTCACTGGAATAAGGATTAAAGTGTGTCTAATTACATCAGTGGAGGAGCTGCCTCCATCTGACTAACCTGACTCAGATGTTTTTACATTTGTGCAGTGTCGCATAGCTTTTTTTCCCCTGGAATGTGTTAATTATGTGCTCAACCTTTTAATTTTCCTTTTACAGTCATTGTTGTTCCTCTGGGTTGAAAAAGTTCTTCAACTCCATCCCAGTATACCACGTAACCCTCTTGTCAATGCTTTTGATTTTTCTTTGTTCTTTTATGTTCTGTTTTCTTTCCCATGTGTCCTGTTACTTTGCTGTTTCTCCCCTGACACCCATCCCCATTGAGCTGTATCTTCTGGTTTGAATGTAGCCCCTGCCCACACATCTGCCCGGCACGAAGCAGTGCGAGTCTGGTTGGATTCAATGTCTGGAGGTAGCACAGACTTACGAGGGAGCACGACATCCCGTCTATAAGACTCGTATTTCTATCGCTGTCTTCTGGCTGGCCTGTTGAAGCATGCACAAACCACACACGCTCACAAGCATGCTGGAAGGCTGCCATTCTCAAGAGTTCATTTTTCTTGCGGTCTACTCATGACCTCTTTTTCACCTTGTCTTCTCACCCTTTCAAACTCCAGGAATGTCTGTTTTCTACTTTTTGTTGTCGTTTTATTGTAACACATTGCTGATACAGCTAGCTAATATCTATTCCTGATAACTTTGTTTTATTTGCAGTGATGTAAACTTGTTTTATCACTGGTTTAAAATATTTTGTAGAAAGTTGCTCAAATTGGATCGTCCATATGAACGCACTTGTAATAAGTTGTAACTTGTAATAAGTTTCTTACAATGCCGGTTGTTTTGGGGTTCTAGTGTCATTTATAAGAAGGCTCATCTGCGATTTAATAAGTCGCTGCTTCTCCTCTAACTCAGGGATGGGCAACTTAAATAATGGAGGGGGCCAGAATTTTTCGTCAGTACTACTTTGGGGCACACAAGACTGCACACTTTCTAACTTTAGGTATGACAAAAATGGCATTTTAAGCATGGACCAAATGTGTACATGTCCTTTTTTTTTTTTTTTTTTTTTTTGTAAATCGAATCAACGTACAGAAGAAGAGTGTCTTAATATTTTAATTCTCAGAGGGAGGACACAAAATTAGTAACTAATTATCTACTTGAAAACAAATGTTTTTTACGTGTACTTTTGAGATTGGTATAATGGTAGCAACTTAAGTTGAAATCTTTCATGGCCTGCAGCATCTAAAACTAGACAGATTGAACATTTAACCTTTTCACATGAAAGACATTATTATTATTATTATTATTATTATTATTATTATTATTATTATTATTATTACGCAAGTCCAGACAAGAAGCCATAACCTGCTCTCTGTTCTTCTCTGATACACAATAGTGTTGAAGGTGCTGGTGAGTGATGTCTGTTATTACTAATAACCTTTAACTACTCAGCTCTCCAGTAGGGGCTAGCATATTTTTTATTTTCAAAAATTAATCAAGGCCAGTTGCCTATCCCTGCCCTAACTGGCTGTCGTGTCTGGGTTGCTGCTTTATTATTATTATTTTTTTTGAATATTACAAATGGAAGATGCATGACTTTCTTATAAGCTACTCTGCTTTTTGTTTCTATTTACTAACGTTAAAGTTATGTTATGTATTACATTTTCTTTTGAAACCCCACAAAGATTTATTTTGGCGCTTATTATCAGTTTAAAACAGCATTCTACATCTTGATTATAAAGTTTTTCTTTTTTCCCTGATTGGATCTTTTTCTAGTCAGCTGTAGTATGTGACTAATGGAACAGCTGTAAATAAATATAGCAAACAGACAAAAGCCAAATGTAATTTGTGTTGCCAAATGTTCTTGACCAAAAATACTTGTGGCTTATTTTATATTATTTCTGTCACCCCAGAACCATGTGAGGATGATGATCTGGACGCAGAAGCAGATAGTCCAGATATTGAACCTGGTACAGAAATGGACCAAGGTAAGTAGATGAAAGTATTATTGAATTTCTAACAATAGTTCACAAACTGAAATAATTGTAGAACCGCTTTATTAAATGGCATTTTAATTCTAGATGACATCCCCTCTGATGCTGAAGCTGAGGCACGTTTGCACCCGTCATTGCACAGTGGAGCAATTCCAGAGGACGATGAAACATCTGAAAGTGTGGGAGTGACTTCAGATACTGGTACATGCCATCAATCATTCCAAAAGACTTTGGACTTGGATGTGTTTCTTATGTGACAAATGTAGGAACATGTTTTTGGTTTGTGTAATTCAGGAGCATCCAGCACTGAACTCATACCAAAAGAAGATGATGCGGTCCTATCACCAGTCTTACCTGCAATAGAACCTGAAAGACAGGTCAGATAATCTCAAATCCCTGTTTATACAAACATGTGCATTTTTGTGTGCAATATTTCTTGACCTATTTTTAATTCAAGTAAATAGAAACATGTTTTGACTCTCAGGTGAAGTCTCCAGACACCCTTTCCCCAGAACGACTGGTTTTTGAGGAATCAAAAGTCGAGCGGACGACACCATCACCAGCTTCCAAGAGCCCTTCACCTTTCTTCAACCCTTCCCCTGTTGCATCTCCAGGTGCTGCCTCTGTGAAGGCTCCCTGCTCACCTCTCAACAAGTCACCTTTCAACTCCCCTGCCAGCTCTCCAATTAATCGGGTTGTGGAAACCCTTGTCGGATCCCCTGTAAAGTCTCAGGACAGCTCACCAATACGTTCCCAGCCGACCGCATTGCCAGACACATGCCCACCTAAGTCTCCAGTGTACCCTCACCGATCAATTTGCCCTCTCACAGGGAACCCACTGTCCCCAATATGTGCACAGCCTTTGCCCTGCCATGAACCTTCATCACCGGTGGCATCTGAATCTCCTGTCAGAACCCAACCTATCCCAAATATCACATCAACACCCATGGCCAGAACTGACAGAGGCACACCAGAGTCTGAGGATTCCTCAACAGATGAGTCTTTATCAAAAAAGACTGATATTATTGAGGAATTTTGGTTAAAGAGTGCTGAGATCCGAAAGAGTCTTGGTCTTTCTCCTTTAGACCGCAGTAGTAAAATCTTGGAGAAGAGTGTTGTTAAGAGTCCAGTACAAGACTCCACCCCTGCCAAGAAAGAGACTCTGGATGTATCAGAGGATCAGAAATCTGCTTTTACTGGACGCACTGTGATTCGCAGACTCAACATCACTCTTGAAGGTCAAGTTATTACACCAATTGCTCCTGTGGAGGGTAAAAGTAATGGCCCTGACACAAAAGAATTTAGCAGCAGCTCAGGTCTGGGCCTAAATGGTAGTATGGCAACAAGCCAAACGGCAAACAGTGACAGCTGTACCACTCCCGACTCCATCATGCTCACCCCACCATCCAGTCCACCGCCACCTGTGCCTATTAATCAATCGCCTGCGGTCCTCAGGCAGCAGAAACACCATGTCTCTTGGAGCAACGGGACAGAACAACCTCCATGCGAGCTCACCAAAGAACCACCTAAAACAATCACTCCTGCTCCTGCACAGAGAACCCAACTGAGTCCCGTATCGGCACCCAAACCTGCACCCAGGAAAGTGCTGTCGCCATCAGCAGAGCTAGCAGAAACACCTGTTGTTATCATGAGGGAGAAGAAGAAGCCTCGGTCAGAGGAGCTGAGGAAGTCCTTTGTGGAGACAGTGGAAGAAATTCCATTTGCTGATGATGTGGAGGAAAACTTTGATGAGCGTACGCCAGAGACAAGCATGAATAGGTTTTCCACTCCAGCTACTAGCAAGGCAAGAGAAGACAGACCTCCTTTTCACCTGGCTTTAGCAATGGAAAACGGCAAACCCATTATTCCTGTCAATCCAGTCTCTAAGACTCAGAGGGCCACGCAGTTCTCTCCTGAAGCCAAAGAGATAGCTGAGGAGAGGATAAGGGCAAGAGAAAAGTCCATTAAGAGTCAGGCCCTAAAAGAAGCAATGGCCATGCAGCTAACTAAAATGAAAGAGTCCAACATAGAAGAGGTTGCCCCACCTAAAGCAGCCTGGAGTGTCACTCCAGAGGTGTGTGGAAAAAGTAAAAAGTCTGCAGTTTCTCCAAATACATCTGCTGTAAAAGCTCTGGAATCAAAGAAGGCAGAGACTCTACCTGAGCGTCTCTTTAGCAGCAACAGGAGTCTGGACAGCTCCGTGGCGTCCTCTGACAGCTCGTCCACGAGTAAGAGCAAGAAACGCAGTTCTCTCTTCTCACCCCGCAAAAACAAAAAGGAGAAGAAGGCAAAGAACGACGGTAGCCGCCTCTCAGGTGCGGAAGAGACACCGCCCAAACACAAGTCTTTGTGGAAGGCTGTCTTCTCAGGGTACAAAAAGGACAAAAAGAAGAAAGATGACAAGTCGTGTCGCAGTACGCCGTCATCTAGCTCTACCACTCAGGACTCTGAGAAGAAGAGAGCATCTCCTCTTGGAAAGTCAGCAGGTAAAAATGGATGCTGTGAGGCTAAAAAAAAATGGTTCAAGTTGGGTTTTAGTCAAGCTATTTGAGGATGACTGTGACTGGATGCTTGACTTTGTTCTGTTTACCTTATGTGACAGATGTGAAATTGCGCAGAAACTTGAGCTTTTCTGAGGATTCAGACCTGTCCTGCGATGATGTTCTGGAGAGATCGTCCCAGAAGTCAAAGGCAGATGTGAGTCATTATGAATATTGCATTTTTCACAACAGCGTTCTCAAGTGGCAGCCATCACTTTAAAAACATGCACTGGAATGATCTTTTATCGCCACCTAAAATATTGAGGCTGTGTAGCCTAAGTGCATCTCACTTTCACTTCAGCTCATAATCACATAATTTTATTACATGAAGAGTACTTGTAGTAGCACGCACAAAAAAAGGCAAATGAAAAGCAAATAATGGTTTACAAGTATTCATCATTAACACCACGACTGCACATTTTTCCTTTTTAAAAACATTTTGCTTGTGAATAATTTCCATTTATAGCGACACACGGACATCTTTGACCTAGTATCGGGCATGCACAAGGAAGCAATGAAGGAGGAAAAATTGGACAAAGAGATAAAGAGGGAATTAAAAGAAAGAAAAAGGGTGAAAGAAAAGCCCAAAGAAAGAGAACGGGGAAAAGTGACTGATCGCGAAAAGGAAAAAGACAATGAGGAGGTATTTTGCAGGAGATGGCTAAAAATGAATTTTAGGCAAATAACATGTTTAATTACTTTTTTTTTTAGCACATTTTCTACTACAAATCCTATCTAAATTGGAAAAATTGTGCATTGTCCCCAATATTTATATGTATTTATTATCACTCTCACTCATATATTGTCAAAATTAAATGTTTTGTATTTGATAAATGTCAAATTTGACTAACAAATGACTGATGAATCCACATTAGAAACATTAAGGTAACATAACAGCGTATTTTAAATCTACAGATTACTGGTAGGCTTATAAAATATTTTTTAACAGTAGAGTTCTGTGATTTAAATCCATGTTAATGCCTAAAATTCAAATGTATTGTCTCCCCTGCTTTACTGTTGTGTGCTTCTGGTGGTGTAGATAGACCCATTTAGGTTTAGGGCAGACATGTAGTCACTTGCTCAACAATGGAAACAACCACACATACAAGGGTTGGGCAATTAATTCAGTTTTTTTTTTTTTTTTTTTTTTTTTTTTTTTTTTTTTTTAAAGTCTTCTGCACACCCTTAGCATGTTTTAAGATGTTTGAACTCCAATTGGTGTTACCTGTAAAACTAAACGCACAACAAAATGAATGACAGCACATTGTATTTTAAAATAAAGCTAAAACAACTAATACTAGCAGTCAATTTAAAATCAGTGGATGAGCTAAAAGATTAGCATTCATTAATTATGCTTCTGTGGGAACACAGACAGGTAATATAACAATATGCAAAGAAAAACAGTATATTATTTATATTATGTTTTCATTCATCGTCTAAAGCAATCAAAATATTATTATTATTATTATTTTATTTTTTTTCCCCCCCATAATTGACCAGCCATACTATGTGATTTAGTTAAATGAAACGGGGGAAATCACTATTACTTTTGTTGAATACTTAAATATTGTGCTGCATACACAAAAACATGTCACGCCTGACTGCTTGCGATCCGGTCCCCAGCCGCTGTTAACTACAATAGCTTGTGTTTTGTTTGTGTGTTAGTGCTTTAGATAAGCCTGCTCTCACAAGAGTTCAAGTTTATGTGAACAGAAATGCTGTACTATTTTCCAACTAATTTTGACTAATCAGATGATTGACAGAGGCTTGATTTATATATATTTTTCTTAAAATTGTAATAGATTATGAATTTTGCTTTTACAGCATTACAGTTTTAAATCTTGATTCGTAAGTGTCTCTGACTAATTTTATTTCTTAACCTAACATATTTTATCGTTTCACCCACTTTGTTTTTGTTTGTTGGGAAATAGTAGCATTGTCTATGATTTGTACATGTAACTCACTAGTTTCAATGCGACTATCATTTTAAGCATTTTTTTTGTGTGAATTTAATGTAGCCATTAACCCATTTAATCATGTTTGATTACTCTTTTTTTTGTTTTGTTTTGTTTTCTTTTGTCCTCCCCAAGTCTGTTTATGTCCCTCATGCACTGGCGTTCAAGAGATCATATGCCTCAAAGGTAGTATCACATCCACTGCCATCAATAACACCCCCTGCACACCTGATCATGTGCGCGCATGTTCCAGTTCACGTACTCTATAAATGTCTTTGAGCGTCTGGCCTACAACTAACTGTCCTTTCTGGATGCATGACGAGTGGAATCACGGCAACCACCTCACTCACACTTACACACCGCTGTCCAAACACGACTTCTCAGCAGCGCTTCACTTTTAGGTCACAAAGACATCCGCTGATGTCAAAGGCCCCTTTCTGGCTGGTATGACATTAACCTGCCTATCTGTCACTGCAACATGATGTTTACTCCAGTCCGGATACTGGACAAACATTTCCTATTGGTACTATTTGCTCCTTATTGCCTCATTCAAGCTTTAATGTCCTTCAACGCAATTTGTTTTGGCTCAAAATGTATTGCCTATTGTAAAGAGAATTTCCTGGTGTACAATAATGCTAAGAGGTCCAACGAGGTTTGTGTATGTACAGCATTGATTATTTATGTTTTAATATTTATGAAAGAGGCACACTGTGGAACTTTTGATTCATGTGTTGTTTGTAGATTAACTTCACAAAGCACCTTTGTGCATATATTATAAAAGATTTAAAGGATATGAGAGACAATTCAGTTTATTTTCCAAGCCAGTGAACATTTCAGTGCTTAGTCAACAATGTCCACCACCGTGTCTTGGACATAATTAATTTTCCTGTTAGTGAGTTCTTGAGAGCTGTTAGCCAGATGCACATCTCTTTGGTTTTAATAAATGCATGATCTAACGCCTTGTTTTGATTCCTTTAGAAAACCTACACAGAAGAGGAACTCAATGCCAAGTTGACACGCAGAGTCCAGAAAGCTGCTCGACGACAAGCTAAGCAGGAAGAACTTAAGCGGTTACACCGGGCCCAGGTTAATAGCCCAATTAAAAAATCTTACGACAAAATACAAGTATGATCATGTTGTTTTATTGATTTGTAATAATGTAATATTTCCCGCTATTTGTGTCACATAATCTAATTTTTAGTGACAGATATGTATTTATATTAATAATCTATCTTTTCTGTAGCTCTATAAATTCCTCTGAGAGTGGGGGCATGCTGTTTTTTTATGTAGCTGTTTTCAGTGGTTTAAGAATTCAGCAAGGGGTCAAACAGAATCCTAATAATATTGTGTATTATGTCAGTGAATTTAAAATGCAGTTATGCAACGTTTTTGCACAACTGAAGTCTCTTCTGATCATGTGCACAGTGAACTACTGTATCCCTTGGTGAAGGAATTCACTCTAGTGGTTTGTGCAACACATCGCAATACTCCTCCCAGGCCGCCGAGTCAGCAGCTCTTAGCAGTGCGCCATAGGGCCCCTTGTTTTTCTCCAGCTACCACATGACACTGATTAAAGTTGCATAAACGCTGAAGCAGAGGAGAACTTTCAAAGTAAAGGTTTCTTGGTTCTCAGATTGAGCATTTTACAACTACATATTTAAATGCTCTGAATTTACAAATGTATGAAAATACAGGGCAGCCCTGACATGCAGTTCATTCGGCTTCACTATCTTCCTATATTTATCAGTATGTTGCAGTATTTATCAAACTTATTCGTCATGCTTTTGACTGTTCGCTAATGAAGTTTTGACAATAACTGCATAGATGAACAGATGGTAAAACCTTAAAAAAAAAAGAAAAAAAAAAAGAACTAGTGGTTTAACACGGTGACCAATGTTGTTAGCAAGCTGCTTACCATGCATCCCGCAGACAAGCACTACTTGGGAAATGCATTAGTGATCGCACAGGATGAATTTTAAGCTTTGCCTATGACATTTCGAAAAATTTTCAAATCTCTCCAACCATAAAAAAAAAAAAAGTTACAATGTTTTATTTTTGTCTGACTCCATGCAAAGTAACTTGAAATTAATTTTTATCCACTATACCGTATATGTAAATGAGTAAAGCCACTGCAATAGAAGAGGAAACTGGGCGTAGTTGAGGATTTTCAGCGAACTATATTATGATAATCTCCGTCTCGGCATTAATAAGATTAAATTGCAAATGCAAAGTGCATTTCATAGGTGGTCTTAATGGTTGCATATTTGTTTGAGCTTTTGAAGATCCATTTGATTGTATGTTGACGCATTTTTGTTGATTTTGATGAAAAAAAATGTATATATTTTTTTTTAACAATTAGATTATCCAAAGGCAGCTGGAGCAGGTGGAGGAGAAGCAGAGGCAGCTAGAGGAGAGAGGCGTAGCTGTGGAAAAGGCATTGCGAGGAGAAGCAGGTACATACTCATTCACCCGCTCTTTTTTTTTTTTTTTTTTTTTTTTAACTACATGTGACAGAGTATCTCAGAAATCATACTGCTTCCATATCAAATGTATGTTCCAGGAATTTTGTGACAACATGGCAGCGTTCTAGCTTGTTATTATTGCAACTGCTTGACGGCTCCCCTCCCCTGTGAGAGCATATCTTGCCATAATTTGATGCTCATTTGCATTCAGCTATTTCTCTAGCTACGAAAGGCAATAACAAATAGTATATTGATGAAGTCTGTGATCTAAACTAGATTTGAAAAACAAAAGAGTTGTTCCTGTGAGATAATTTACATCTTGTTCAAACGTTTCATTTTCTATGCAACAAGGGCAATTAAATGTAGCTTCTCAGAAGAAATAAACATTCTTGATAAGGGGCCATTACAGATAGCATAAACAACAACTTATTTATGAATCAGCCCCACTGTTCATTATGTAGTGCAGTTTCCTGAACATTAAAAGGGCCGTGTTATTTACAGGTTTTACGGGTTATGGGAGTGTTACGACGGTCCTCTATTAGAGGGTTGTCATGTATATTCTAAGATGATTCATTTTGATGGCTAACCATTGCAGTAAAAGCTTATAACAGATGCATGCTTGTACGATACTGTGCAAAAGTCTTGGGCCACCACCAGCATTGTGCTCTTTTTCCATCATTTTCAGTGCATTCAATTTGACATTATAAACCAATAAAATGGACAGATTTGTTTAACATGAATATGCAAAAACCAAACCTGTTTCCACAAAAATTTGTAGATGGGTGGTGCATGGGACAAGGAAGAAAAGAAATTGCAGACAATTTGACTAAAGGTGCACATACAGGAGTGAGTCCTTCGCATCGACACAACCCGTCCACGTCACAGCATCATAATGGCATCTCCTGTCTGTTCATTGACCTCCATGAATAACGTGTTAGGGGTAATGGATACAGGGACAAGCAAACACAAAGACGATGCTCTTCTAGTTGTATTAACAGTTTCTACCTGGCGGCGGTATGTAGTTTAGTAAGAGGCATTATGGGATTGCGAAACATGCAAATCTAATGGTGGACTAATGGTTTTGCACAATACTGTATCACCATTGAAGACAAGGTTATTTATTTTCATTATTTAAGTAGCCAAGTGATCTTACATTCCGTACAATCAGATGTTTTTCTGCTATAACGTTTGCCACTCTACTTTCTTAAAGGAATGTACAAAGGTACATATACATTACCCAAACAACACAAAAGAAGATCAGGTATTAGATTCACTCAAGTTTCTCTTCATGTGAATGTGACACTGTTAATAGGCTCCATCTGTGGTGACACACTGCGACAGTTCTCCATCTTTGAACATTGTAATTTGTCTGTAACGTCCGCCATCGTTAGAAGAGACGCATGCACTCAGGCGAATGTGTGTCCCGACAAAGATTTGTGTGTGCGTGTGTGTGCTTGTTCTGGGTGCATGTTGTCTCCTTCACTGTCACCCAGCAAGGACTGTTTCCATGATTCTGATCGGAGAATAAAATTCAGATTGGTTTACAGAATTATAGGCTATATATTTACTACGAAGATTTGTTTTAGTGCAGCCAAGTGCTGCAAAAAAAATATATCCTTTGCCGTATAATGTAATGTAGGACAGCAGCAATCTAGATTTTTTATTTTTTTTTGTTGAACAGAGGTATTGGGCCATGTGGACCATGTTTGTGCACTACAACAACACTGTCATGCTGGAAGGGAAATAGGCCTTCCTGAAACGGTACCCACAGTTGGAAAATATCTTGGCAAAAAGAATCAAGAGTTGCAGGGAACTAAGGAGATCAAACCCAAAACTTGATTTTCATGAGGTCTGTCCCAATACTTCTGTACTTATACCGGTACATGTTGTACTCAAAGATCCCATTTGAGACCCAGATGCTCTTTTTGTGAGAGATAATCTAGTATTCTATCATTTCATTTTAAATGACTCTTCCATACTTGGCTGGGTGAAATAATCCTATTTGATTGGATGACACAAAATAGCCGTAAAAGTCCAAAAGCAGCAGGCAGCCAGTTCTGAGCAGTTTGATTATTTTGATAACTGTCATGTGCTCATGCTCACAAGCTGTTTGTGCTGGGCACCATGGTGAGTACAGAAGGAGAAGTCTTTGAGTGTCCCTGCAGGTTGAAGTGTACCTCAGTGTGTGCATGCATTCTCATTTTAGGAGGATTGTTTGTGTGCCCAGTGTGGGGCCGTGTGAAATAACTCATATGTCTAATATATCCCTGTCATTGTAGACTATTGGGGAGATTCTAATTACAGTGAAATCCTGGACTTACATCTGGGCGGTATGTATTTGCAATCTGTCGCTTACAGACTAACCTAATGGCTAACTGAATTTCTCCCCACCCTACCTTTTGTTTTCCTTGGATTTTTGTACCCATCTACCTCCATTGGCTGGCTGGCTGATTGGTTTTAGCGTCATTACAAAGCCTCCTCCATTCCACTTGTCTATATCCTCTGGCCTTCTCCACACCAGCAGTAGATCAGACCAATAAAATTGACTCTGATTTTCTATAAACCTATGAATGATTAACGTTTTTTTACATGTTGTATAGTCTACATCAGGGGTGCCTTTTTTCCGTAAGATCGACTTTTCAAGCAGCCAACCTTCCGCGATTGTCCGGGGTTGTTTGTGGGTTGGTCTGCTAAGGGATCACACCCCCCCCCACCCGTTTTTGGAGCGCAAAGTAATACCAGTGAGCTACAAAACTTTGGGCCGTCAACACTGTGATGTCACGTGATCTACCAATACTACCAGTACCTTTGTGATCCACTGGTTGATTGTTGCAGTTATTGAGCATCCCTGGTTTACATTAAAAGTAGTTTCGGTTGCAGTGATACAGAGCATCATATATCATAAAGCGCAGATTTGTTGCTAATATTTTACCCGTCTCATGTGTCTAAATAAGATGCAGTGCAATTCTGCACCACTCAATTTCTTTATACATTCATTAATGCAAGACATAAGGACCATCACAATGACTGAGATGTGAATTGGAAACTCGGCTGCTGTAGGTATGACTGTCATTATATTAATTTTTAATCGATGAAAAGCCCACAATAAGCAACACAATCATATGTCGGTGGATTAGCTGTAGATAGCCGCTGTGTAACTAATGAGAGCCTCAAAATAATGTCTCGTTTTCTCTCATCATTTTCATGCCCAACTGTATTAGGCATGTTTTGTCTTCATGTAAACAAGTCTGTAAAACTATTTCCAACAAACTAAACTTTAATATATACTTTGGTTCTGACAAGCCCAATTTAAAATATACTGAATAAAAAAAATGCACAGTAAATAGCACATGACGATGCCTTGGTGTGCAGGGATGGGGAAATATTCAGAGTGTAGCTTGTGTCCTCCCATTAGGTTGTTTGTCCCATTAACTGTGTCCCCCAGTGTAAATAATACCAAACTTGTTAATATTCCTAATAATCCAAGCTTCTCTTATCTGTGTGGTTGTGTTCCCTGAATTTCTCTCATACCTGCTCAATTGTTGCTCCCCTAGCATTTCTACGCAGTGTGTGCTAACATTAAAGCAACCCATCAACCTCTAGCTAATCTTTACCTAAAGTGTGATTAGTCTGTAGTTGCCCTTTTGGACTTGCCATTTTAAATGCAGCCTTTTGAATCGAGGTAAGATATTGGCCCCTGAATCTCCACACTGTGACATTTTTATTTGGAAGTGCTGTGCATGTGTCTGTCTGCATTAGCACATTTCTAAGAGGCTCATGACTTGGCTCATGTTTGACCTCGTAGCTTGTTTTTACTCACCCATGACAGGAATTGCTTGGGGTTTGGACAGAGCGGTAAACTCACTTAGCAGAAAGACTTTTCCTCCATAGACTCACTTCCGTACACTTTGACAATCCACTGGGTTCCTTTACAAAAGCTGTGTCAAAAAAATACATAAAAATGTGCTTCTTGCAAAGTTAGTAATGCTTAGTGTTGCCTTTACCTCTCAGATGAGTAGTCTTGAATGTTTGCTGCTGTGGTTGTGGTTTTGTCATGGTAAATTGTCTCCAAGCTACATGCAAATACTCTGTGTATAATTAATTAAATTCATGTCTTTTAAATTAAAACTGAGTCATATAAGCACTGTGGGGAAAAAAAGTGTATGTTTGTTTATATAGCTGTTTTATTTGATCTATTGTTGTGGCTGTGGTTCTAAATCAATTTAATGACTACTGTAGTGTGAGTTACCAACTTTATAATTTGTACATGTTAGGATGTACAAAGGGAATATAGGTGTTCTTCTATGTGCGCTGTCTGCCTTATTTGGAGAATTCCTGATTGTGAACCTGTCATTGAGCTTTTTTCTTTTCTTTTCTTGACTCTGGCCTATACTCTCAGCTTTTCTTGCTAGCTTTGAATTCATAATTCGGCACTTTGAGTCTCATGTATAACTTGGTGCAGTTTAGATTTTTTGTAGCCAATAAGTCTATGACATATTGACAAGATGGGTTTGGTATCCTGTTAAGGAATGAGTATCATAATTACATCAAATTTGCTTTAATTAGTCAATGTAGATATTGACAATTGTGATGTCATAACATGTTTAGCTCAGTCTTAAGATGAGCTCAAAGAATCTCCTCTTCGTAACCCTCTTATGTTAAACTGCACATAGGGAAAAGTCAAGCAAATCCATTTCAAGTGGTGGAGTAGTACAGTGTTAGTCCCATCATTTGTACTTTTATATTAACCTGTGCTTTGGGAGGATTCTGACATCCACTCTCATCCATTTGCATGGATGACACGAATATTGAACACACAAATTTTAATTGCACTTCAAGAGTCACCAAACAAGCATCAAACTAAGACAGTATTTTAAAATACATTCTAGCTAGTAGTGTCAATAAATGGAGTCTGTTTCATCTTGGGAGAAGAAGCAGTAGGAAATAATAATCAGTAAAAGCTTAAACGGCATGAGTGAATCTGCATTATTGACTTTTAGGCTTGATGTACACTGCCGATCCCCGTGCTCAAATCTGATTTAATGCCAATTTCCAAATGTTTTGTCTATTTACATGTTCATTGAAAGTGACAATTAACCAATATAACAGTTTACTCCACAAGTGTCCACACCGGGCAGTGCCAACACGCAAGTAAACAGTAGGACTTAAATAATCGCATTATTTTTATGTGATGGAGTAAAAATGCTATATAAGCAAATGTTCATGCGTCTGTACTCAGTACTTTATAGTTCTGGCAACTCTGATATATTTCCCCTCAGCATCTACTTTTCGTGTATGCAGCAATGGTTGTTTTAAAGTGCTTTATAAATAAATTTGAGTTGAGTTGAAGAAATAGTACCAACATTCCCAATTATATGGCGGTCAAGAATCGAATTTTCAGCAAATGGAATAGTGACACTGTAGCAAAAATTGTCCTTTTAGAGCAGTTCCATGATATATTCCATGACAAAAATATGACAATTAACACTTAAGTACTGTAAAGTTCTGATGGGAACTTTCATTGGTTCTATTATGTTTTAATGGTCGCTATACTAATAATAACAACCAGAAGACTGGCAATTCTCAGTTGAACAAATTAGAGGTGGGAATCTTGGGGCACCTCACGATTCGATTGCGATTACGATTCAGAGGCTACGATTCGATTATAAAACGATTATTGATTTCCCCCCAGGCAGCAGAAAAAAAACAATGTATTTTGGTGCTTTTAATGTTTCGTACATTAGTTACAAAAATAGTACAAAAGTCCTCTCAGGCCTAAATAAACTACTATTTCAGTATCAAGTTAACAGTTCAAAACAGTAAATAAAATACTCAAGGCCTCATTCTGTAACAACAGCTTTTAAGTATATTCAGTCTTCAACAGAATAAAACATAGCATTGAGCAAAAATATATTATTTTTATCCACTCAAAAGTGCACTGAGATATAAATGAAAGACAATGTGAACTACTACTTCAATACAAATGCCTAAAAAAAAAAAAAAGTGCTTTCCTGCTTTTTAAGTTGTGTAAAGATGAACATGTAAACATTAAAGTTTCTCAGATGTACAAAAAAAAAACCTCAAGTGCTTTTCTGCTTTTTAACTTGTGTAAACATGAACGTGTAAACATTAAAGGGATCGTTCGGCTTTTTTAACATGAATCTCAATTTGATCCTCACCCCCCGTGTGTGCGATCAGCACTGACTTCTTTCTGACAGCGTTCGGTGACACGCGTTCATGTTCGACGTTGGACGAGAGGAAAATAGTCCAGCAAGCTGGCTGGGGTCTCGGAAATAAAGCCTTTTTCTTCTAAAAACTATTTGTTTTCAAAAGCGTGATACATTTCCACCACAATACTCTTTTCTGAATAAAGTCAGACGCCATTACCGCCAGCCACTACTTTTCTGTTCGTTCGTTCGTATCACTGCGCGGCGCCCTGTAGAACGCTAACCGACGCACTGCAGCCAGCTAGCTGATACTTCCGCCTGAAGTTGTTTGCCTTTTCGGAGCAGGTCTGATCTGACGAAGAGGTGGGTTGGTCAGCTCAGCCATGCTTGTTGTTGTTTTGAATGTCGAGGCGTGAGTTGTGGATGTGTACTCTCGGTCCGTCCCATTAAGCGTCCCGAAGACCGCGCGCGCTACTGCGTTTCAGTTCCGCGTACTTTCCGCTCCGGTCCACTTTTAGTTTCGGTTCCCTTGGCATATTTATATAATCGGAATTTGGACTTTTGTGAATCGTTCTCGATTGTTCCACGGCCGAATCGTGAATAATCTAAGAATCGGAAATTTTGCACACCTCTAGAACAAATGTACTAGTTGCCGTAAAGATGGAGTACTCAGCTGTGGGGCTTTTTTTTCTGAATGCGGAAGGTCTATTTTGTCCAAAATGGTTTCTACTCTTAGACCGTCTTGGTGGACGGCTTGGCCATTTGACCTGATGGTCTTAACTGGTTTCATCTACATACAGGAAATGACAGAGTGCAGATAGAGATGGGAAGATGCTGACCAAGGACAGGTCACGGCAATGTCACCTATAGGCTAGCTCAAGTCACCCATATAATACATGTAATAATTATGAGGCCAAATCTAACAGCATGCAAATGTCATATATGTTAAGAAAATAAATAGTCTTCTATTTTTACCAAAGTTATTTTCTTTTGAGATGCCTGTACTTTTACTCAAGTCTCACTTTCAGGTACTTTATACAAGCTTCAATAATGCATACATGCTCTTTAGGTTGGCCTGCACCAACTCTTCCCACCAAGGGTTTGAATGGGGTAACCTCCACATTTCTCCACTCAGTGCCATCAGACATTATTATTATTATTATTAATATTATTAATATTATTATTAATATTATTATTATTAATATTACTGTTATTTTGTTCTTATTTATTGATGGACACACCCATACCATATTTAGCGCATGTTTAACGGTCTTTATTTTCACTTTTTTTTTCAATGTACGTATTTTAATACGTTAATATGTTGGTTGTGCAGATGAGGTATATGCATCAGCTAATCAGTTTATTCCAGTGACTAAGCTTGCATTGATCGTTTATATCCAATCTGTGGGTTACGGACACGTTAGCAGGTATCTGACAAGTATCCGATTTGTACGCACATTTTGAAGAGGTCTTATTCCCATCTGAGGATATATAATTGTGTTTCTCTTTACGCTGTCAAGACATTCAAATTTGAGCCTATTAAGCTTTTTATTATTTATTAAATGAAGAATGTGATGGACTAATGGAAGCGTATAGAAAGGAGTAGCACTACCAGTGCATCATCAGGAAAGCTTTTTCTTCCAAGTTTTCCTATTTTTACTCCTACTTTATTCATCCCTCATACCACAAAGATGATCACTCCCACCTTCTCCTCCTAGGTGATTTGTCTTCTTCCTATCACACTGTTCCTGCCCTCCTTTGATTTTTCTCCTCCATGTTTTTCTCTTTCTCATCCCACCGTGTCCCCCTCACCCTCCCACACCCCGTGTCCTCTACTGTTTCTCGCTGTAACATCTCTGCTTTTCTTCTGTATCATTTCTACCATCCCTTCTCTATTCTGCATCCATGTCCCTGTCTGTGTCAGTCCCTCGCTCCCTTTCCCCCTGTCTTGTGGAAGTTGAGCCCTTTGTGGGGATGCACCGTCGGAGACCTCTCCCCTTCTGCCTCTGCTGTTCCCCTGAAGGTAACGTGACCTCGCCGCCTCTGCTTGTCGGGTGTGGCAGGTTACCATGACAACCACAGGGGTTCTCCAGAACTGGGCTATTTCCTTGAACCCTCCCTCATCTTCTTGGCCTTATTACCCCCCCCCCCCCCCCCTTTTTTTTTTAATTTTTTTGTACTTCCAGCTCAGTTGATTTCTCACACTATCAATTTAAAGGAGAAACTACTCTGCTGCTATGTTGTTTTGAACCAACTGCATGTTTGCAAGTTGCAAGTTGAATTGTTCATCCTAGTGACTGCACTTTGCCATTTTAAGATCAGCATTGTTACGTATTAAAAAAAAAAAAAAAAAACACAATAAAGAGGATTGATGAACCCCCGAATTGTAACTGTAGCTTCCAGACAAAGTTAGGAGTGTGAACCTTGCATGGTGTGAAGATGTGTTATAAATATTGGAGTCCAAGTTTTAAAAATGAATGAACGAAGCATCTGGTTTGTTCTTGTAGCTAACACCTGCCAATGGAGATTTTGCTTGGTTTTCAAACTGTGAAGTGTGTGACGATACAGGCTGGTTTTGTGTGTGAGATGATTGATTTATACCTAATTTTTTCGTTCCCTTCCACTGAGGGCTCGCCCGTGTTTGGATACTTGGGCTGAGGGCTGGTGGTGGTGGTGGAGATGGTGGAAGGAAATATGTTGAGAAAAACCGAATTATAAATATAAATATAAATTATAAATGGAAAAAAAAAAAGCCTCCTGTCTTGGGTCATCACTTGGACTCTATCTACAGCATGCCCCTGCTCCCACTCCAAGAACTCTTCTAGTTTAGGTATTGAAAAATATTTAAAGTAAACCGCTTGGATCAGCTGTTGTTAAACAGCATTTATTTCTTAGTGTGCTATGGAGAAAGTCTGACGCTCTGCAAACATAACACATAACAGGCTGACTTCTTGCTCAACCTAAAAGTGCACTGTGAATCTGACAATTAGGCTATAAATAGACATTTTACTTGAATTCATTCATTTTGGGGAAAAAAAAAAAGAAGCAGCACATTAATGCTGCGATGTGTATTTACATCGTGCCATTTTTTTTAAATTATCTGTTACAACCAGATGTAATCGCAAACGGAAAGCAAATTGACATTAAATCATTTCGACCCAAATTCCTGCCGGTTTCGAGGTATTTGGCTTAAAGATGAGATCATGCTGAGAAACTCAATAATGAAGAAAAAAAAGGCATTTAGAAATAAAGCTGAGTTGAGTAAATTGTAAATTCTGCAGTCTATAGACAAAAGTGCTCACAAAACGTTTGAATGATCATTCATATCTGAGAGCTTCTTTGATATGTTATAATATCTAGCATTGTACTTCTCAATTGATGTACTTATTTTAGCTTGGCCAAGCATACCCCAGGATTCACAGAAATTCTGAAGGAAAGACGATTTAGAGTTCCGAAATTGTGTTTCCTCATAAACTGCTCTGCTTTGATTGGATTTGAATGATTTAATTTCTGCTGGTGGGTCATTAGCTGGGCAGGGAAGGATTAAGTCATTTTATTGACTATTTTTTTTTTCTTGGCTTTAGTCTAATATTTTTGCTGCTGTTTTGTTTTTGTTTTTTGATTGAGTTTCTTCTTGTCGTCCCCCAAACACACAGACACACACATGCCTTATCAGTTTATACTCTAATGAACCGAGAAGAGACTGAATAATAGTTACCCCAAAAGAACATCTACCGAAATACACAGTCTAAACTGTGTTAAACAAATGGATCTTTACAATATATATATTTTTTATTTCCCACTTGAAGTGTGTATGTATGTGTGTTTGAGAGTTGTCTGTGTGCACACCTCCCTCAAGCCTACCTCCATACCATCTTTATGTGACTGGGAAGTATGGACCAACCAACCACATTGGCGTCGAGTCCATCCTTCCACCTCACCATCCCTCAAACAAGGACATCCCGTCTTGGCTGTGAATGCATTACCCAGTGTCGATCCTTCCGTGTCCTTGTGTGTCCTATCTGAAGTCTCGCCTCTCACTGCCATGCTCTACCAACTCTTTTCTCCAGGCATGGGCAAGAAGGACGATCCCAAACTAATGCAAGAGTGGTTCAAGCTGGTGCAGGAGAAGAATGCTCTCGTCCGCTATGAATCCGAACTCATGATATTGTAAGTGATTATTTTTTTAAATGCTAGTTTTACATTATGTTCCTCCATACATCCATTTTCTTTAACCACTTATTCCTCACAAGGGTCATTGGTGTGCTGCCCAAAACATAAAGTGATGTGGAATTTCAGCCCTTTAATCTTCTCTGTATACACTTTAGATGCTGTCATGTTTCGTGGTGTTGAAACTCTGATTTGCTATAACTGATTAGTTGTCTCATCCACATCATGGCCATTTTTTTTTTTTTCTCATGGCTCAGCATCCACAGCATTTGCAACCATGTTTGCCCATCCCGTCCCCGAGGGCTGCTCGATTCCGAAGAAAATATTAATTACGATTAATTTAGTAATAATTAAAATCATTTGTTTTTTGGTACCAAACAAGAAAATGTTTAAACGAAAAAAAATTCTTTAAAACACTACAATTATACAAGCTCCTTTTGGACAAGATTTATTAAATCAGTCGTTTTAAAATTTAAAAAAGGTGCAAATATATACATTTATAACTCAGAATAATTAACTCATTCACTCCCAGCCATTTTCACAGAAGCAACCCCCTTCACTCCCAGCTGTTTTACTGGATTTTGGCCCACAGAATATTGCGTTCTATTGCTATTAAAACATGGAACCTACCAAAAGAAAGTCTCTTCTTTCATCAGGAAAAAAAAGTTCTGTTTCCGTTGTGCAGGAAATAGCATTCGAATATAGCTAAATTTTATCATTCACAAATCTATAATTTTGAGTAAATTACCCTTAGCTTTTTTTTTTTTTTTCAACATGGCCCTTGTTGATCTTTGCTCTGCTGCCACCTAGTGGCCGTTTGTGTAATAGCTACCATTTCTTCAACCGTTCTTTGCAGTTGAGTGGCTTCATCAAAGCCTTCTGTATGCTCTAGCATACAAAACATTTTAAAAAAAACAAACAAACGTATAAATACGTTTTTGGGACACATAAAACATTTAAAATGGAACGTATTTATACGTTTTTGGGAGCAAATGAGTTAACTTTTTATATTTGTTTATGATTATGCCAATTTTGTATATGGGAGGTTAATAATTTAAGTTGTAATTAAATTTTGATTAATTGCAAAGCCCTACCGTCCCCCTGTGTTGTCACATCCTCTTGATTTGTTCTTGGTGGCCTAAAACGTGATTGCTGTGGCTCTCAGGAATATGATTTAATGTAGCATGAGCTGAGTTTACTTAAATGGGAACATTTGGGTGAAAACTCACTTTTCTATGTGGATCCGAAAAAAAGTCACCACAACTGTGTAGATGTCCAAAGTTTTGTTTCACAGTGGAATTCTGTCACACTGTTAGCATAGTCAGGGTTCACCAATTCTAGTCCTCGAGGTCCGAAGTCCTGCAGATTTTCCATCCACTAGCACACCTGACTAATATAATCAGCTCATCAGCATGCCTGATAACCATCCTGATCTTTAGTATCAGGTGTGTTGTTAGGCAGAAACATCTAAAACCTGCTGGACCTCGGACTCCGAGGACCGGAATTGGTTTAAACCCTGACATGATGCAGCAAAATACGGTTACCACTAGGAGGAAGTATTGTTATGAGCTGCACTGCATTAGTGTTGTTTGATCCACATTTGATTCTAGATTATGTTTTCCTGAGCACCATCAAAGTGACCTTTTGCAAGCACTGAACTGTTTTTGTGTCCAACCTCTTGGTGCAAAGTCCTCAGAATATAAATCAAATTTCATAATTACATTTGATTTGATTTATGTTATCTCAGTTTTAATGAATATCATAAAACCACATGTGGTTGAGGATACGGCCAATTTTATTTTATCTTGTTGCACCTGATTGTATCAATCTAAAAGGGATGAAAAGGGTATCATATTTTAAATTGGCTATTAAGTACTGTTATTTAATCAAGCCATTCATTGGGATAAGGCACTCACGAAGGCTGAAAGTTCAAAGCTACAGAATTTATCAGGGTTGATGGAAGTTCTGCTCTTCTTTTTTTCTTTGAAGTGCCAGAGAATTGGAGCTAGAGGACCGTCAGAGCCGACTGCAGCAGGAACTAAGGGAGCGAATGGCTGTGGATGGTGAGTTTGTGACTGATTACCCTAACACCCCTTGTTTGGCTTATCATGAAATGTTGCAGAGATGTTGATTTTATTGTTTGGGAGCGTTTGAATGAAAATGATGGAGTTGAGTACCACTCCTTGTAATAATATGAAAATGAACGCTATCATTCAAGGAGCAACAGAGAGGGACGGAGAGAAAAGGCAAATATAGTGGGTGGGTGTTGAACCCCTTTCACTGGGAAAAGTGTGGTTGTTATTGTTGAGTGCCGTGTGCTCAAAAAATCGATCTGGCAATATATACACAAATATAATACACAAATTGATACGCAGGTGTGAGAATCGATATTGCACATTTAGTTTCTTGCGTTTCTTACGCAGGGCTGTGCAAAGAGCAGCCTCTTTAAATAAACTTAGTTGACTCAATTAAGCGCACATGCAAGCAGCAGGAGAAGGGAGTGGGGGGAGCAGAGGAAAAACACGGGTGCCTTCACCGATTACTTTTATATTTAAAAAAAAAAAAAAAAAAAGTATAGGTGCCATTGTATCCCATGAGTAGCTGGAGTCTGTTCTAAAAGATAGCTGACAAGCGATCGGACACTGTGTTTTACTAAGAAAAATTAAAACATAGGAAGAATATCAACATTTATTTACTTATTTATTTCTTAATTACCGATATTTATTATATTTTGTTAATCAAACAAAATAAAATGGATTAAATAAAAAATGCTGTTTTTATTTCCCCAAATATTTCAAATAAGCACATTTTTAGATCTGCAATTTTAATACTTTGATATTTTTGCTCATATCGGCCTATGCCTATTTGTAAAGTTTCCCGGTTTGTCTGTGAAAGATGCTCCTTGCTCTGCAGTGCGCGCACATTTAGACCAGGCATGCCGCTTGGTGGTAAACCAGAAGACTGCAAACAAAAACATTTTTGTCATCTGGCATAATAAACATAGGATCTAGACCAGGGGTGTCAAACTCATGTTGGCTCAGGGGCCGCATGGAGGAAAATATATTACCAAGTGGGCCGCATCAGTAAAATAACGGTATATAACTTAAAAACGATTGTCGTCATTTCTATGCAGATTTTCGTGGACCGGCCCTAAATTATGGAACTCAACTGTAATCATATTGTTCCGAAAAATAACACAAATGCAAATCGAACGCGGCAACACTTTGCCGGTATATGTTCCGGACGTGTTAAATCCACCTGTTTTGCATATATATATTGTTCCCAGAATGCATTGTGTGGCGGCGGTAAATGATGTTAAAAGGACGCTAATCCTTACTAGTAATTGGATTTTTTTCGTATTTAACACGTTTGTCGGTCTATGATTAAAAATCAAGTAATAATAATAATAATAATAATAATAATAAAAGAAAAACGTAATTTTAAGTTGTGTGTAAAATGACATCCAGGACGATTCCCCATACAAGTTGCATTGCTCATCTGAGGACTGCTTGTGAAATTACAAATTAATATGTTTTGATTGTGGCCGGCTGATTAATTAGTCCGACATTACAATTTTTATTTTTATTTTTTTTTACTATACAAAATCATCTCGTGGGCCAGATTAACCTCCTTTGCGGGCCTGATCCGGCCCGCGGGCCGTATGTTTGACACCCCTGATCTAGACTGTATGACTGTTAAGAATAAAAATGTATGTAAAGTAAAATATCTGGATACGTGAAGACCATGTATTGGGATATATATGTATCACAGATACGTATCGTATCGTGATGCACATTGTATCGTGAGGTTGTTGGCAATAGGCAGCCCGAGTGTTGAGAAACATATCCCGTATGGGTGCGAGACCCCTGCCAAGTGGCATAAACGACCATGTATTGCTTGTTATCTTGATAAATGCAGATTAGAAAACAAATCCAGCTGTTATTTGGCCAATGTGTGTTTTCTCTTTGATTGCTCATTTTCAGACCACCTGAAGACTGAGAAGGAGCTTGCCCAGGAAAAGCAGATCTTAAATGAGATGCTGGATGTTGTGGAGCAGCGGGATGCCCTGGTGGCACTCCTGGACGAGCAGAGACTTCGAGAGAAGGAGGAAGACAAGGACCTGGAGGCTGTCATGCTCTCCAAAGGCTTCAACCTTAATTGGGTTTAACAAGAGGGAACTAATTGCTCCAACGGGTCTAAGGTTGAAATGAACCCCAGGGTCTCTGCCTTCTTTGATCAGCATAGTGCTGCGAACATGGAAGAAGGCAGTTCATCACAATCTGTCCGTCACACCTGCAGCAGTGAATGTGTGAAGGTTCCCAACAAACACACCTGGCGGCTGCTGAGATCGGTTGAAGCAGCCTGCAGCGTTTACACATCCTCAGCCCACAGGCAGTCCTAGTTAATCACTTTTCAGGTTTGGACTATCAAGGTGGGTAGAAAGACAGCACTGTACATTGGCAATTTATCACTACAGCCTTGAAGTGCTGGCACCTTTAATGACTTGTTTGATCCGGACTGAACTAAAGGGAATACTGCAGTCTGGTCCTGCTGATGTAAAGGAAATGTAAAAAAAAAAAAAAGTGTTTTGTAAATAATTTGTGTAGATGCAGTATCATTTTACAGCAGATCAAGATCCTCCTTCTGTCTTTAACAAGATAAAAAGGAAGGCTTCCTAAGCTGCCTTCCTCCCCACTTCATTTCCCTAATGAACCACTGAGAAAAAGAAAGTTTCTCCCTTATAACATTTTTTGAGTCCACACTAAGAGTCCATCAAATATGGTCTTTATTTATATTTATGATCTTTTATCAAACATTATTACTTTGCATCCACACATGAGAGTGAGCACGATGCCATGTTGTGCTTGTGCACGAGCCACACGCACCAAATAGCAGTTGCAACACCAGGCGACGTTTACACGATGTTCCTGGTGGACATGGCAGTCCAAGGCGAGCTTCATTCAACATCCTGGGCAACAAACGTGATTTAAAACTGCCCAATATCCGTAGAAAGCCTTCAACTAATGTGACATAGAATGAGGCACCATATCTGGGACTCAGTCATGGATTCCGTGATACACCCTAAGGAAACATGAGACTTGAATTCAAAGAAATGATTGGCCACACTCCCATGCTGCAACACGTTTTGGGCAAAGGGAACTGCAGTCGGGAACAGAGTGTAAAAGTAAGACTAACCAGTGAATGCTGCAGCCATGATAAATATCTCTTTATTTTGTCCCTCACTTCAAGGACACAATGCAGACACAAGCCTGTTTGCCACTTTATTCGGTACACAATACAAAATCTTAATAATTCACCATCCCTGACTTTACCTTTTACCTTCTATTTTTATTGACCCTGAAAAGCAATGGAAAACTACTTATTGCATGCACATGCAAACTCTAATAGAATGATGATGTTTTGCTTTTGACATTTATTCATATGTACCTAATAAAATGTCAGGGAAAACACTAAAGCGTTTCACTTGATCAACAGTGAAGGGCCCACTTCTTAATATGAAATTCACTGTATATCAAACGGATAGCTCATGTTTACAAATACTTACTTGTCCATATCATGTCTTGTATTTTAGCTCCTGCAGTAACATACAAGACAGGAGATTCACACAAACACTTCACTTTGGCAGTGTTCATAAATACAGATGCCTTTTTTGTTTTTACTTTAGGTTTGTGCTTCAGTGGATGTAAAATTTTTACGTATTTTTCCCAATTTTTTTAAGGGTCTCAAAATATATTTCATTTGAGGTTCTGCAGTCATGCAAATGCTGTGAATATTTTGCATCAAATTGGAACATCAGTGACAAATGACTTTTAAACATGTTTTAAAAAAATAATAAAAAAAAGTGGTCACTGTTTTACAGCACATAGAGTACACGTTATATGTATGTGCTACACGTTGAAACAAAGTTACACATTTCTTTGGGGTGTAGATTGTGAGTGTGATAAGTGTGACATGATTGTACTGATATTTATTAACGTGTGAAAACTGTATTATATGTAAAGAATAAGAATGCTAATTTTTAAACTGTTCTGTTGGGACACGATTTATGTCTGCTTTGTGTAGCTGCTTATGGGTGTTGGATATATGCTGCGAACAGCAATAAAACAATGCAGTTTTCTAACTCTCTTGAAATGGTCACTTAACTTTTGTAGTTTGGGCGTTACAGGAAAACATTCAGAGAAATTGACATCTTTGCCATTTCTGTGGACTTGTGATGCTTCGAGGCAGGAAGTGATCTCTATACCAGGGGTGTTTTGGACGATTCCCTCCTCCAACACATCTGAATCAAATGATTCGGATTGTTATCCAGCTTCTGCAAAGCTGGACGATGAGCTGATCGTTTGACTCGGGTATGTTTGAGAAGTGAGACATCTAAAACATGGGGACAGCCTTTTGAAAATGTGAAATTAATGTATCATAAAACATGTTGTGTCGTGTGAAATTCATGACAAATTATTCAAATATGCAAAATGTTTGATGAGCATTTCATCTCAAGCAATAAAACTGATTGAGGTTTTTGATAGATCCTTATGGAATAAATAAAATAACTGCATTTGCCACAACTAGGTTAATTTTAACAATCGGACAAAATTGTGAGAGCCTTAACTCAAGGTGATTCAAAACACTGCATTTTTCTTTACATTTATTGTTGCTGCCCTGTAAGTATAAATTTAAACACAGTTTTACTCTTGTAATTTAGAGTTACATTGCATCATAACTCAGGTATTTTTGCCCCTTAGTAGTTTGTTTGTAGGCTAAGTATCGGTAACCAGGTGCACTACAAACTACAACCACAATAATAAACATATATTAAATGACAACATTATCTCAGATTCTATTTATTTCGGATGGATGGATGTTTCTAAATGTTAGTGTAAATTCCGTATCCTATAATAGCACCTATGAAGGCTTTTGGAGAATTATGTTTGTTAAAGGCAGACTTTTTCTAGAGCTCGCCACGTCAAATTCGTTCATGCAGGAAGTGTACCTAATATAGTGTCCATTTTATGTAGCAGAATGTGATCGGCACTTAGTTTGAAAGGTTGATCTTCCGGAACGATTTCCGGTGCTTGTCGTTTTTAGTTTACTTGACTCTGGGAAGAGTTGGGTGTGAGATCGAACTGGGAAGAGTTGGGTGTGAGATCGAAGTTGAAGTCTGTAGTTGTGCTTTAATTAATTACAGTAACCGCAAAATGGATCTTTTAAGCTACAGAGACTGTCAGGTACGTATTGTAAAAGAGGTGATTTTGCAACGAGTTGAAAAACTTTTTTTTTTTTTGCGGGTTATATAATTCAGACCAAACGTGGCGCAGCTGCAGCTTGGCGAGTGTTTTATTTGGCACATACAAATAAATCTGTTAGCATTGTTTTTAACGTTGTCTTTAACCCCCTGTCATTACCCCCCAAGCCACAGTTAATGTCAGTGTTCATAACTCAACAGTAACATGTCGGACAATTTCAAATATAAATTTAATTTAAAATAAAGCATATACATTTAATTTATTAAACACACAAATTTAATAGATGCATGCTTTCTAACATGCATGAACAGCTACGTTCACAATGTATGTCTTAATGCTGAATTCCGATTTTTATTTTATATATATATATATATATATATATATATATATATATATATATATATATATATATATATATATATGTATGTATATATGTTTTTTTTTTTTTTTTTTTTCGGTCAAATCTTGTGTTTTTCTGCTGCACTGACCCAAATAGTCTGCTGTGTAAAGTTTCTCCGTCCGCAAAGTGATCCGCATGCGCAGATGATAAGACGTCACTCACAGCGCTGTGTTTACGGAAGTAAATACACAGCGTGTCAGTGTCGGGGCCGTATCTCATATTTTTACCATCTCATATCTACAGAGGAGTGATGCGGGAGGAGGTAGACACAATATTTCGTGAAAATGAGGCGAGCCTGTTCGAGCTCCTCATCTCACTCCACTGCCACGCGTAATAAATGAGCCGTCTACGTGGCTAAATTGCTAATATCGCCACAAATCGTCAACTTACGCCCTACAACGTTCTACATCATCAGTTGTGTATGCTGTAGTGGTTTGGTGTCTAACACAGAATGAAATACGAGTTTCGAGGGGGGAAAGGGTGGAAACACATTTAATTGTTATTTTAGTTTGCATATATTTCCCACTTTAATGTTTCAAACAAATATTCGACAAAGTTAACCTAAATTAATTACGATATTGACTTTATTCTCTAATTTAGTAAAACTGTTATTTTTGTAAGTGTACATAGTTGTCATTCATTTTGTGTTACTTAGGGGCAGGTGTAACAAGTTTGACTTATTTCTGCCCCCTTCCATCTTGGTTTTAAGAATGAAATAAATGAAATGAAAGTATTTTTCCCCGTGCTGTGGCCCCATGATCGCCACTGCAACCAGCATTTTGCTTAAATTCAACACTGTCACTGTACAATGAGCTGCCGTTGTGCTAAAATTGATGAAGTGATCACAGCAGTAATTGACCTGGCACATGTGAATTCCGCGACATTTCATCACTATGTGTTAAAAAGTTGCACTTTGGTCCATTTTATTGACTGGTGCTGAACTGACGAGACAATCTTCTCCCCCCCAGGCTTGGAGAGCTGAGGGGCTTCCATTGTCCACCAGCAGCAATGAGGCGTGCAAACTTTATGATGCTATTCTCACTCAGGTAGATAATTTACACACAGATAACAACGCACCGGCACAACCACTGAAGTGACTTCGTTGTCACCCTTATCTTAGTTGGGAGAAATGAGAATGAGAAATTTGCTGAGTTGTTTTCATTGTGTCAATTTTGTTTTCCCCTTAGTATGTGACATGGCGTAACATTGACAGTATTGGAGGAATTGGCGGATGCATGGCTCGCATCAAGGAAGCTGATCCCAATTTTGGTAACAAGATGCACTTTATTCAAATATTTAAACAGACATCTCCATCAGATTGTTGCAAGGCTGCTGGGACAGTTTCAAAAGGGAGAACAGGACTCACTAGAAAACTAATATTTAGAAATGTGAGTATTATAACATCAAAAGTTTAATGCAAGAAATTGTCAGGGAAGCAACACTTTTTTCCATGTATTTATTTGTTTATTTATTTGCTTTGATTTATGAACAATAATTTAAGATTTTGGCAGCAAACTGAACTCACTTCACAAGAAGCAGTTTGGCAAATAATGAACACTTCAATAAAAAAGACTTCTACTGCTTATTGCCACTCCCACTTCAAATTTAGATCAAATTCAACATAAAAAAAAAGTAAACACGTACATTTTATTAGCCCAAGAGAAAACAATATTTGCCTACCTTAATTTCAATTTACAGTGACACTAATAATATCAATGATCTTGTTTTCATTTTATGTTAGTGTCTATTTTCATTGTCATCCAGGTAATGACAATCTGCAAAGATTGAATCAATCTTTTAAAGCTGACTCTTTGTGAATGCAAAAATATTGCATAATTAAAATATCAGACGGTGGCATGGTGATTGACTGCTTAGCACGTCCGCCTCCCAGTGCTGAGGACGTGAGATTGAGTCCGGGCTTCGCCCTTCCTGGGCGGAGTTTGCATGTTCTCCCCCGTGCCTGTGTGGGTTTTGTCTGCGTACTCCGGTCTCCTCCTACATTCCAAATACATGCATGGCAGGTTAATTGGACGCTCTAAATGGTTGTCTGTGTGTGCCCTGCGATTGGTTGGGAACCAGATGAGGGTGTAGCCCGCCTACTGCCTGAAGACAGCTGAGATAAGCTCCAGCACAACCGTGACCCTTGTGAGAAATGAGCGGTTCAGAAAATGGATAGATGGATAAAATATCAGACTGAATGAATTTAACAAGTGAAAATCGGTTGAAGATGTGCCATCACAAACTACTTGAGTGTTGTCTGATCCCGCTTACCTGGCCAACTCTCCGTGACAAAGGGTTAAGACCCCCCTTTGGCTCCAACCGTAGTAACACGGGATTTACGGAGGTGACGGGGGCGCTTCAAGCTGGCGTCGAAAAGGATTCGTTTAGGTTCTCACCGCCCTGGTTTTAGATTGTCAGCCCCAACTTCCTTTAGACTACACCCTTAACGAGTAACCTTTAATGATTTAAGGATATAAATCTAATCACACTCTTTTTACAGCGGCTCCTTTTCATATGATCGATTGCACTTAGAATGACCTAAATAGGGTTTGGCTATTCTTGTTAGAATCGCAAGGGCTTGTTCTATTTCTTCATTTAAGCCGAAATAACCTTACAGGAATTTTGGAACGCGGCCAACATGTAGATGAAACTGTTATCTATTTAACAAGGTATCTCTAAGTATGACTCAAATAGCGAGAGAAACAGGTTAAAGTAGAAAAGTGAAGGTAGGGTTCAAGAAATCAATGATTAATGTGACCACACACATGAAAACTCTAAACCACATCTTGTCTTTCTTGATTTATTACTTGATCAGTGTTCAAACCAATAGCAAAGCAGAATTTGTACAATAATGTATATATGTTGATCAATGACAAAAGGTGATGATTCACATCATAAATTCAACCCAAACAGAATCACATGTACTCACAATTTGTTGCTCCTTACTCCAGATCGTCAATTGAAGAAACAACAGAAAAATAAAAAGGAAAAGACAAATCAAAACTAAAAAGAAGGGCAAAAGCTTTGAAAAAGAATTATTCCTTTGCTGGGTGGTCAAGACAGGTAATTACTCTGTGATGAACCACCTGGGCCTAATTATCTTTGAGCTAAACTAGTAGTTCAAAGGAAACAATTGAGGAAGTTTACCATTTACTATCCCGGCTGTTTAATTTTATCAAAACTGATCAAAACAAGGGAACTTATTATTTTCTAATAGCCCAACAAGACGATGTGTCTACCACAATTTACTCTTATTTTGCTTGTTAGAATCACTTCCTCATTTAGCATATAGGGGTAAATGGGGCACAGAGACGAAAAATGTCTCCCTTGGCCGGGGGAGAGAGCTTCGCTCCTTTTTTGCGCGCGCAGTTTCGTTTCCCCCTACCAAGTTATAACCTCGGATTGCTGACTATAGCATGACTAAGCCCAGATTGGGTGGGAGTATATTCTAGCCGGTTTGTACCAGATTCGAACTGCTAAGTTCCCCAAGCCTAGTGCTTACACCCCCTGTTTCAGTTCCTCTCAAAAATTGTGACCTTAACAGTTCTGCAATACACATTTGTTGACAAGGTCCCATTTTTTATGCTGATAAAACATTCATGTCTTTAAAATAAATCGTACTTCCTCTTTGTGAATAAAATCCCTTCAAAGTCTTTTGCTCACACCACACCAATACTGATTAATATGAACATAAAACTCAAACCATACTCAAATAAAATACATGTTATGTCAAGACCACGTTTCTTGCAATCTCATGGCGACATGTCAAAAGGCCTTTATTCCCGTACTCCACTTAAGTATGTGCTTTGACATGTGAGCGTGTTGTGTGTGCAAAGTGTGTGCAATTGTGTTACCGTAAATGGATATATGTGTATGTGTTTTATGCTGGCTGCTGGTTCACAAGTATATTTACCAATTATGGGGCATGTTTAAACGCTAATGAAGTTGACAATTACACCAAAGACATTTCAGACTAGTGTTGTGTGACATACCAGTTTTGTGTGACATAGCGATTATCTCAAACAATCATTGCATCGTTGCATTCATCTGTTAATACATGGCACAGGTTCACATTATACTTGTTAGTGACATCATCCATATTTTAACTTTTGGTGACATCCGCTCAGCCCTCAGCCCGTGTTACCCGTCAGTGTATTCCTTGCTGAAGGTGCTTTGCTGATGATACTGTGGAATTTGCTTTAATGGATGTTGTTTCACTGGAGGTCATGTCTGGGGAATTGGAACCTGTGTACGTATTGGTTATTGACCAAATAAACAGGTACTTGTTGACATAATGGCTTCTGCTCCCAGCCCTGTATGTGTCTGTGGTCTGAGCGTGAAATGATCGACAAGTTCACCTTGGAGGTGACAACCGTTTTTCTGCTCGCGCAAATGAGCCAAGCATGGGGCGCCAAAGAACGAGAATATTTGGTGTTCCATCCAAGTATTTCATTCAAGGACGAATGTTCAAAAACTTGAAATCTTTAGAGACCTCAAGGTTTGAAAACTTGGACATAAACAAGTGACTTTGGAAGTTAACAGGACCTCATTGGCATTCCCTGAATAAAATGCTTTGTGTCAAACAAGCCAGGTCCAATCTGGGTCGTGTGGCATTTCGGCGTATGGCTGACGTTGACGCATGCTACCCGACCTGGGTTCATTGTTTAATCTTGCATAAGCTGAATAAGCATGCAGACTTGTAAAATCTCATTTGAACCACATGAATATTACAATAGTGGTTGACCTCATTGCAGGCTTGTCGAAATGTCTCTCTAGTTTTTCAGAGCAATTTTTCTTCATTAAAATGTGGAACTTTGTTTTGTTTGGACCTTTTAATATTTATTAATCTAGGAAATGTTTGAATATTTCAAGAAAGCATGTTTATATGAGAGCTAACAAGAACAAACAAATACAATACAAAATACACTAGAAGCAAGAGTTGAGAGACCTACTTTCAACAATAAAGCAGCTTAGAGCCTTCAGTGTGCAGTGAGAAAGTGTGAAACTCGGCGACTGATATAATGACTATCCCTGCAGTGATGGGCCATGTGGCGAGCACGGGCTTAGAGCTGGTGGGAACGGCGATCTCCCCCCGCCTGGACCAACGGCTGGCCGGCGCTGTGAAGAAAACCGTGGAGCTGGCCAACAGTCAAAACCTCACCTTGAGAGAGAGACTCCACGTTAAGGCCTTGGAGTTCTTCTCACATGGGTGAGCTTTAGGGAGGTCATGGAATTTAACTAGGGATGCTCAATTATTAAGAAAATATTAATTAACACAATTGCTCCCAAATATGTATAAATATTTTTTAAGTGTCCCAAAGACTTGTTTATACCCTTTAAAAAAAAAAAAAATAAAAATAAAAATATATATATATATATATATATATATGTATATGTATATATATATGTATATATATATGTATATATATATGTATATGTATATATATATATATATATATATATATATATATATGTGTATATATATATATATCTATATATATATGTGTGTATATATATATATGTATATATATAATTTTATTTTATTTTTTTTTTTTTTATGCTAGACTGAAGGCTTTGATGCAGCCTCTCAACTGAAAAGAACAGTTGAGGGAAAAAAAAAAAATGGCGTTATTACACAACCGGCCAAAAGGTGGCAGCAGAGTATGGTGAATAATGACGAAACTTAGCTATATTGTAATGCTAATTGCTGCAAAACAGAAACAGATAGAAATATTATATATATATATATATTATTTATTTTTTTTCCCACTGATGAAAGAAGAGACTAGGGCTGGGAATCTTTGACTGTCTCACGATTCGATTCAATTACGATTTTTGGGTCTACGATTCGATTCTGAATCGATTTTCGATTCTCGATTCAAATGATTTTCGAGTCAAAATTTTTTGATTGACAAATGATTTCTGCTTCAATTTACAGATATGCACAACATTGTCATGATCAACTCCAGTCTGCTTTGCAAGACAAAATGACAAATAGAGACATTAAAGTGTCTTTTTTTTGTTTTTGTTTGTTTAAACATTTATTAATTTTGTATTGTAAGGGCCTTTTTCCACAAAAACAACATGTGGGCTATAACTGCCCTTTCCCCTTCTTCTTCATTTCTAATTTAAATAAAATCGATTTTTGGATTTTAATATCGATTCGATTCGATTAATAAATGAGAATCTCGATTCTTTTATGAATCGATTTTTTTTGGTCCACCCCTAGAAGAGACATTTCTCCAGATGGTGTGTTGCAGTGCTGTGCCCCAAATAAGAGATCAGGGTCATATTTGCAAGTGTGCGTCTTTGCCCTCGATACTAAATGAACATGGCCATTCAGCAGTTTGCTCCCTCCTGGTGGAAATGAGCAGTTAAAAATTGAGTTCACGACTCCCTGTTAGTTTCTTTGCTTAAAGCTGCCTTGATGTGTCAAAATGTCCCACTTCATGACACATTTAAATAAAACTGTCAAGACTGTGACAAATGTCTTGTAAAACAAAAAAATATTCTGCAATTTGTTAGGTGATAATGACTCAACGATGGCTCTTGTTGGCAGATGAAATACAGATTTAACCTGTGTTAAAGTGATAAAACAATATGAAACTATCATGAGCCTTTCCCAAATGGGCAAAAGTTCTGCCTAGTGGTGGTAAAGGAGTTTTAGATGTATGAATCTTTTGCTATTACGTATAAATACAGTATTACACTACATTTTTATGACCACTAGCTTATGTCATAATATTATATGTTCTAAAGCATAATGTAAACTTAAAAATATTTGTCTTTTATTTGACTCTCTGGAGTGTAAATCCTTGAGTCATTATTGTCTTTGGGTGGATCTCTTGTCCCAAGAACAACACTGTTGCTTGTCGTCGCACTGACTCGTGTTTCTTGTAGGAATTTCCCCAAAGCCAGTGATGTTTGGGAAGATATCCTGGTTGATCATCCCACAGACTTACTCGCCCTCAAGTTTGCCCATGATAGCTATTTCTACATGGGAGCCCAAACCCGGATGAGGGATTCGGTTGCTCGAGTGCTGCCCCACTGGAAGCCTCACATGCCTTTGTCCAGGTACGCTAGATTACAGTACATACATTCTTAGATGAATTTGCACTCGCTGCCAAGACTAATTGCGTATGGCGGACCAAAAATGCCAAAATAAAAAATAAAGAAATAAGTAAATGTGAAAATAAAAACGAATATAAAAATATAATCAATGACAAAAAGATAAATATAAATGGAAATAAAAAAAACAACAAAAAATATATATATATAAATAAATAAAAAAGATAAAAAAATAAATATTAAAGTAAATGTGGAAATAAATACAAAAATAAATATATAAATGGATTTAAATGTAAAACTAAAAACACTCTGCTCTTATATTTCTTTCTTTCATGCTGCATACGCTGTCAGCATGAAATGCGTCATGAAATGTTATATATTGTTTTTATTTTCCCATTTATTTATTTATTTGTTTTTTTATTTTGGAATTGCTGTCTTCATTTCCACTTATATTTATTTTTTGTATGTAATTATTGTAGTATATGTTTTATATATTGTGTTTATTTTTATCTATTTCTTTTTTATTTTGGTATTTTTTTTGTCCTCAATAATTGCGTACCCCATCAGGTAGAACTCTTCCAAGATAGCAAAGGATTTTGGATCAACATTGAATCAATGTTAAATTAGTCTTGTTAACATTGATTCAACATCTCTTGCTATCTGGGTTAGGAACGGGGAACTCAGTTGGATTTGAACTCAAGCCATAACCTCATCATCATCATCATCATCATCATCATCATCATCATCATCATCTGCCATGTTCCGGAATTATTTTTCCCAAATATCAATTGCCACATCATTTTTTGTGGCCCATGAAAGCAAATCATGTGATTGTCTACTTCCATGATCCTTGCTAAAATCTGTACCAAAATTTCAAATTGTCACGTACAGTCAATAATGACATTGAGATTTTGCAATATTTTTTGTTACCCATTTTACAGTAACCTGAACATTAATTGAACGATTATCCTTGACTTCTACTAATCCATTAATTTGTGTGTATATAGTAATTTTCATGAGACAAGTAAACATGTATTTGGTTTCACCGTCAAAACGGCCATAACTACAAAGTTATCCTGCAAAAAAAAAAAGTTTGATGCCCTTGTTCTAAGATACCTCACACAAGAAGTCTAAGGAAGGACCAAGTCAACTCATCTTTATTTGCTGTATATATGATTGAGACGGGCATATATGGTAGCAAAAGATTGCAGAGGTAGCTGAGGTCAGTCGTTGGATGTCCATCACACGTAATTTGTCATCAACGCGCTCTGTCAAATTCGGAAATGTGGTAAACTAGATTTTCACCAGCATGAAAATGAAGATGAGCCTATTTTTTATGCGTGTGCCTCACTACGAAAATAATATGTCCATTACTCACAGAATTCCATCTGTTGTATAACCTTCAAGTGTTAGTTGTCCAAATTAAAGCAATAGCCCACCCAAGAAGCCAAATCCAACATGGCAGGTCAGGCCAAATCAGTTAATCATCAAATAAATCTATTAATACTAGTGTTGTTCCGATACCGATTTTTGGCTCCAGATACCGATACCCAGCTTTTCAGTATCGGCCGATACCGATACTTACGGGGGGGGGGGTTCCTCAACATGAAAAAGCTGTCCTGCTATTGGTTCAGAGCATTCAAGGGCCAATAGGATATCTTAGATCGGCATGCAGTAAACATGTCACATACCAGTGAATGTCGTGTACCAGCAAGACGCAAGATGCTGCATCCAAAATCCTATATTAGTGTTGGAATTAATGGTATGGTAATGGCATGTTACTTGTGAGTAGTCACCGATACCGATAACACTGTTTTAATGCAGTATCGGTATCGGAACAACACTAATTAATACCTTGAATAGTAACAATTTTGCACAAAAAACATACTTCTTCTTACTTGATTTTGAGTTCGTAATAGACTGTTACACATGTGTTGTTCTCAACCATCTCATCTGCTCACGCTCCACATCAATGATATATATTTGTTATTTTTTTTGTCAGTAAGTGGAAATGTGATGAGAGTAGGTGGTTATTGGTCACAAGGCAAGTGTGTCTTACAGCCTAGGGAAGTGTTACTTGTTTCTAATGGCCACAAGTTCATTTCAAATGATTTCTTGGAAATGAACATGAGAACCATTTTCCTTTTATTGTCGGAAGAGGAGGTTGTCTGAGGAAGGGCAGAGACAATCAGGCAGCACAATTTGTTTCTGCTGTGACACTGGCCTGTAGCACGTGTATGTGAACATAACTTCGTAAGCTGTGATAATTAAAGTCTCGGCCATGAAAGCAGCCATAAGCGTGGAGGACGGAACTGTACAACAAAACAGTCAATACCTCTTTTTCCATCTCGTGGGATTTTCACCACGGACCATCATTAGAACGTACCCTCGACCTCATAATTACCACTGATATGATTTTTACTTCAATGGCCAGATGCACAAATATTTTGTTCAAATTCTAGTGAAGTCAGTGTTGTCTGATTTTCAAATTACTAATTAATTTTCTGCTGTCATGAACTTCATCTTCAAAATCGAATAATGTAATCACAAATTGAATTTTTGTATTATATTTTCAGCTATCTGAAAGGTCTGTATTCTTTTGGTCTGCTGGAGACGCGATTCTATGACCAGGCTGAGAAAGTAGCAATGGAGGTGAGACGGTCTTCATGTTTCTTGTGTGATTTTGCTCATTAATGATGCAGACTCTGTCTCCTGTTGAGTGTGTCAGTTGTCACTTTGATTCACACAATTAATTTATATTTGATGCCCATTAATGAGCCGCTCTTGCAGAACTCAGGAGTCCCAATCGGCTCCTTTAAATAATGCATACCAAGTACAGTGGAACATTGAAGGTTGAACACAGTCGTTTCCAAGATGCTGATTGGGAAAAAACGGAATCCATCGGAAATAATCAAAGTAGAAGTAATCAATTCCAGTGTCAAACTATTTGGGCTGTTTTAAGTATTATCATAGTTGTTGTTGTCCATAAATGTGTAAAACTCATGTAAACACTGTTAATATGAAAGAAATTCAAGCAATATACAGGAATGTGAATAGTCTTATACTTGGGCCATTGGGCACCAAGTGGGCCCCAAATAACTCACCAGTGATGGGACATTGTGATTCCCTAGGAACGTAGATGTCCATCCACCCATATTCTATACCGCTTGATCATTTCAAATGTACATACTTGCAGATCTTTATAGTGACCAAGTGTTGCATGATGATATTTATCTGTTTACTACCTTGTTAAAAATCACTCTTGATAATTATTTTGCGAAATAATTAAAATGAGCAGTCTTCACATAGATAAATATTTCTTTTTAAGGTAATTTGAGCAAATTTATTTCACAAATGTCTATCAAACTAATAGCCCTTTGTTTTAATTGGTACCAAAGAAGTAGCTCTCGGTTTTGAAAAGGTTAGTGACACCTAGCCTAATGCATACTGTATATTCTTCATCTATGATGACGAATGACTGACTACCTTATGCGAAGATCATGTCAACACAGATGTGACTTGTAGATCTCAATTTTTCAACTCTCTTCCCAACCTATAACAATTGGAGCAGTCTATCTTGTTTTTAATAAGAAGTGACAGCATATTTTACCAATTCTTCCAGAAGTCTAACTAATTTAGATATGACTCAACCTACAAAACATCCCAGTTATATTTGTCATATTCTCTTTTCACTTCCTCTTCTGTCATCTGAAAAGTCCACTCATAAAGTCTCCTATTGGTTTTTTTAATAAGGACTAACATTGTGAGGAGAGTCATAGGTTAATTTTTCCCCAAATTTTTGTCAAATGATATTTTACCGCATTTCAACTTTCAAGGCTCTACTGTAGTTGTAAGACACAATACCTTAGATGAGTTGTCATCTATTCCAGATAAATGCAGTTCTGATTTTATTCATGTGAAGGGCCTCGCCCTGGTTCCTGATGACGCGTGGTCCGTCCACTCTGTCGCGCACGTCTACGAGATGAGAGCGCAGCTGGACAAAGGCTTGAAGTTCATGGAAGACAGGGAGAAAGACTGGCAGGTATAAACATTGACTTTCGAATGAATCATGTTCCGCCCTCATCAGAATTGGGAAATGTTCTCTTTAGTAAGTATTGTGTCATTGCAGGTATCCGATATGCTGGCCAGTCACAACTATTGGCACTGGGCACTGTACTTCATTGAGAAGGTACAGATTACCGTATAATGAGTTTTCTCAGTCAGGCGCAACGTTGGCAGCCAAATAGTTTTTGGAACTTGTATTTGTGATATGTTTTCTCCGGGGTAATTTGAAGTCCACAGTTGATTATATTGCTAGATTAATTTGTGTTTGCATCTGTGCAATGCAATCTTACCAGGCAAGCATATCTCAAGTCTGACGTTATTTCAATTTGTCTTTGTCACCTCCCTCTCCACAGGGGCAGTATGAGGCTGCATTGCAAATATTCGATTCTCAGGTTAGCTATTTCCATTCCAATCTTAAAGCAGATGTGTTGTGAGAATGCATACTGATTGCATGTGCCAGTACACTGCTTGATCATTTTGCCCTTGCAGTTGACGTAACCAAGATATTAGAAACACTTCTAAGCGTGAGGCAGTGCAGTTCTCCACCGGATCATAATTACATTGCTTCAATAATACCTCTCTGGCTGTCAATCAGTACTTTTCTACTGGGCTGTTGCATAATTTTGAGACATGGCGTACATGAAAGTTTATAAAATCTTGTTGGTGTACCTAATGTTATGGCTACTGTGATTGTAGCAATTGACGTCATCTGCCCAAGATGATGATTATTTCATGCCAACATTCAGAGGATACAAATGTCACGCTCTCATAAGTCCTGTAACTGCCAGCAACAAGAACATTTCACGATGTTACTTCATGTTGCGATAGATTTGAAAACAACAGCAAATTTTTGAGCTGACACTCATGAATGCTTTAAGACTCACGCAAGAGGATTCCAGCAGGAGCAACTACCTTCATATTTTGTTTCGTAGATGTAATTGTGTAAATCTTTGCATTGTTACATTTTTTTTATTTTTGAAAAAAAAAAAAAAAAAAGAAGACGACGAGTAACGGCATACTCTGTGTCTGAAAGATATTCAAACGTTGCAAAGCAACAGGATCCATGTTGGACATGGTAGATGCCAGCTCCCTGCTCTGCAGACTTGAGATGGAGGGTAAGAGACATGCTGCTCAATTCAATATTCATTTTTCTAATTCATTCTTAAGAAATCCTAAAAATTATTCAATTTCAGAGTTTGAACTTTTTTAACATTTTTAAATTCTGTTAAGGGATATTTCACTCACTGAGCCATTTTCAGCAGTAAAAAGTTAATATTTTGTCTATAATTAATGTGGTAACTTCATTACTTTTCATCTAAAATTATTACCTTTAAAAAGTATTTTTTCTACTTGCTGATGATGACATCACTTGTGCTGAGGAAGTAGGTAATCATGGCTTACCTGTTTTCTGGGTTTGTTCAGTAAACTGAGCCGTGATTGGTCATTGCCTACTTCCTCAGCACAGCTGATGTCAACATCAGTCGACAGCAAGTAGAAAATTTACTTTTAAAAGGTAATAATTTTACATGAAAAGTAATGAAGTTACCACATTACATTAATTATAGACAAAATATTCACTTTTTACTGCTGAAAATGGCTCAATGAGTCAAGTATCCCTTTAAGTTAAATGTTTTAACTGAACCATGAAATATATGAGACAACATTCTGATTATTTGTAAATTACAGTTTTTATTGGTTTTTGAGCAAAAAATAAATAAATAAATTGAAAATTGATAATCAACTTCCACTTAAAGCTTTTGATTTTTGTGTCATATTTGATACATCCGGTCACAATGCTTTAAGATGTACAGCGTACATTTGTAACTGTCAAGAACATAATAATAAACAGACTATTTCAAAATATTTCCCACTATTAATAAGTATAGGTGTCTCTCCTTTCTTACTGGAAAAACCATCAGCTGGGTGATACTGCCCTCTATTGGATTATTTGTGCAATGCATGTGTCAGATCATATACGTCAGGGTTTTAATGTGACAAAAAAGTATACTCAGGAAATAGAGAGCTCAAAATGTCTTGTATTTAATATGATACATTTGGCTTTGTAGGGTTGTTAAGTACCATTGTAACACAGCTAGTTGACAAGAAAGTTTTCAAAGTGGAAAGATGATTTGAGATGCGCTTGTTTTGAGTTACAAGCTTGGTCAAGGAGCAAATTAAACTTGTATCTGAGTTTGTTTTCAGATGTCACGCAGCCTTAATGCATTCTTTGCATGCATGTAAGGTGTGTTTGTGAAGGACCGCTACCGGGAGCTGCTCCAGATAACGCTGCCTCACACCGATGACCACGTGACCCTATTTAATGACCTCCACTTCCTCATGGTGTCCCTGGGAGCGAGAGAGACTGGCGCTTCTCAGCGTCTGCTGGAAGGCCTCCAGGAATTGGCTAAGTAATTTCTGCACCATTTCCTCTCTCCGCCGCTCACCTCGACACCATCAGCCTTACATAAGAACCAGCGGGGCCTTATGTAAAATGGAGACGGGAGCAATGTTGAGTGTAGGATGAAGGGCGTGTGCAGACAGAATCGAGAGCAGCAGTCCAATTCACAAAGCAGAATCCAGCGATTGCTTCTCCCTCAGGCTTTTGTGGTTCTAATCTGCTTGGGCAGCCTGACCACAGACAGTCATTTCCCATTTTGTTCTGCAGAAAACCCACGAAAAGCTGCTATCTACCACTGCTTCTTGAAATTGTCACGTCTTTCACTGTTACGTAAGTCGCAGGAGTTACTTCTGGGGGGCTTGAGTGGGTGGCAGCTCTTGAAAGATTGAAAGTCAATTTCTAGGTGAGAGATGGATGCTCTCCACTCTGCTTTAGTCATCGAGCAGAATGTCAGGGAATGATTTAAGCTTTGCATTTATTTAGTTGCGACACTTATGTTTCTATAATCCGGAATTTGCAGTAACACAATGATCAGATTTATAAACATAATCCAAGAAATCCAAATGAGAATATGGAATCATCTTTGTCGAATCTTGGAAGTGAGCTAAATGTCAGTCTTACAACACGGAATAAAAACTGTGGCATTTGATTTGGCGTTCGTTTTCCCAATAAGGAATTGAATCGAATGGCTTTGTTAATGTGCTAGTGCAAAGAAATTGCAATACTGTGCTATCCTTAACGTGCAATAAAAGTCATAAATAACACTACAAAGTAACACGTATTGGAAATAAAAATATGAAATGTTTAAATGTAGTTTTACTGTACAAGAAACCATTCGTTACCTTTTTTTTAATGAGAAAAGTGTGCTTTTTTGTTGTCATCCGTTTCCCGTTTTATGGAAGTGACGTGGCTATTTTGGACAGTCATTAATGTGTCACATTTGGCAGACTTTTGGTACAATTACTGTACACTGTTCTAAACAAGTAGAATAGAGCAAGTCAGTTTGCTTTGCTGGCTCTCATCCCCTCCCCACTTTCTGCAACATTAAAGAGAAAGTTTGCATGTTACATCATCTATTTGTTGTTGCAAATCCACACATTTATAATGGTAAAAACCTTGTTTTTGTTTCCGCCCTCAATTACCTTCGACCACATGTCGTGGCTTGTCAAACAAAATAAGAAAATGTTTTTTTTTTTTTTTTTTTTTTTTTTATCGTCACTCCATCAGAAACTTCTTTCATCGAAACTGAACATGTTTGTCACATTGCTTACACGTACTCTACTTGCCTGCTCACATAGAATAAAATTTAAACCGATAATCTAAACGTCATTCAACTGTCAGTGTGAATGAAAAGGCAGCAATCATTATACACTTTTAAATCCTCTGGTCAGACGTTAAGATCGCTTTTTTTTTTTTTTGCACTTTCCTCTGCAACCCTTCTGTGAGCTACTAAATGGTTAGCCGCATTGCTGCAACATATTGACTGTAAAATTCAAATGTCTTGCTTCAGGACTGTTCCTGACCTTTGGCACAGCAACGTGGTCGCTCATGAAAATGGGCTTGTAGATTATTTATCCAGCTGTCTGCGTGTACTACTCAGCACAGCATTTGAACAATTTTAGTGTTGTGCTATTATGTCTCCTTTTAAGGCCATGTGGGTAAAAGGTGAGAAATTTCTATTACTTTCGCACTGCTGAGTCTTGGAGTGTTTTCACTAGCTTCTGGAAAACAGCCATTGTGTTCTATTAGATTAGCAAGTGTTGTGTGTCATTCTGTCTTTATCACCAATATCCTTCTCTTTGCAGGACGCCAGGCGACAACACGCAACATAAAATGGCTGGACCCATTGGGGTGCCCATGTGTCAAGCCTTTATGGAATATGACGAAGGAAACTACCATCAAACTGTTGAGTTACTGTACCCTTTGCGCTACAATATGGTACAGATAGGGGGCAGCGATGCACAGGTAAGAACGCAAGAAACAGATCAGGTATTTGTTTTCTTCAGAAACGTATTCAGCCTTGAGGCTTCACCTTCTTTTTGTGAACACCATCTTGATCACGTTGAATTTTGTCTCTTGAGTAAAAACAAATCCCCGTTGTTATGAAAGTCGGCCAGAGGTAAAGAATGCCCCGCCAAAGAGCTGCAGCTTTTCAGCCCATGAATTTACTGCAGCGGCTCGTGTGAGAATGTTGAGCACAGTGCACACACATGAATAATGAATCTCTGTGATGGATGCTGATGGACTTCATGCACCGTGTCCCAGGGGTGCGGCAGTGTACATAGAGTGAAACTCCAAACAGTAGCGAGCCAATATGTAATGTAGAAATCCAGAGGTTCTTTTGTTTGCTAATGGCTTTGTCCACTGTTGTTTGCAGAGAGATGTCTTCAATCAACTGCTTATTCATGCGGCCTTGAAATCGGAGAATAAGCGCCACCAAAGACTGGGCAGGTAATGCACTGTTGGGAGCTCCCCACATTGGATGCAGCCCCCCCCCCAGTGTGACTGCTGAGATATCATGTAGTGATAAGATAAAAGAAAACCCTGGACATGACACGGTGGTCCGGTCGCATTATGCAATCTGCTGACTTCCCATGTGCACACTGATCCGGATTCATTCTGAGTTGACAAAACAGAGCTGTGTTAAACTGCCCTTATTGATTATGTTATCTTGTCAGCTTCTATTCTCTCGGAATCTGTGTTGATCTCTATATACGATGTTGTGTTGAATTCCAATAGATGCCTTCTAGTGGAGCGTGATGCAGCGAGGCCGAACTCCCCTCTGACTGATCGTCTGATGCAGAGAGCCATGGCTCTTCACGACTAGACTGATTGCAAGGTGCAAACTGCACCGCAAAATCCGATATTCCCGTTTTTGATTTTGGGGCACCCCAGATCAACTGGCAAAGGAGCTGACTATTTTTTTTTTTTTTAGTTGGTAAATCCTTTCTGATACAGGATTTTTCTTGTGGAGCTCTGTGGGATGACATTTCACCAATTTGCACTTTCTGCAAATGTATTCGAATTTTTATGGCCAGTCACATGCTTGTAATCATGATAAATACATGTCCTCAAAATGAATTGTAAAAAATTGAAATCTGTTTTATGATTTTTTTAAATCAATCAACTCACCTTAGTTTGTGTACTTTTACTTAAAATTCAGTAAGTCAGATAAACACTGAGGACTGTCTAAGTGTATCAAACTCAAGGCCCGGGGGCCAGATCCGGCCTGTGAGATCATTTTATGTGGCCCACAAAGGCAAAACCTGTCAAATTCATGTTTCTTGCAAATTGAGATATGACATATCACAAGATATTTTCTGTTACAAATCCCCTGTTTGTTGTGTATGTCATACTACAAGGAGATCGATCATTCATTTAAATGGCTTCACAGTCACAATGGCCCTTCGAGGGAATCCATAACTACAATGTGGCTCGTGACAAAAATGAGTTTGGTATGATACTTAATTTATAATCACGCTTTTCCACCTTACAAGGCCATCAAATCATCTTGTATTCAACTACTCATGATGTAGTATCATGAGCTACTGGGGTTTCAGTATCTTGTTCAAGGATACTTCAACGTCACAATGGCATGGGATTTGAACCCACAACCACGAGGTTGGGAGATGACGACTCGACCACTGAGCCACACCACCACTGATGCACATGTTTATTTCACATCAACTCACTACTTTCTATTTCTTATGAAATGCAGATGTGCAAAAACAAATAGTAGGGATGGTCCGATCCGAGCCACTGGATCAGTATTGGATTGTTTTTATTAGAATCAATCCGATCCAGTCTATGAGCCAATATATACTCAACTTCACTTTGTGCAACATGCCATAGCACAGACAAGCTGTCGCCATGGTTGATGTGCCTGTGTTTCTGTCACATGAATCAGATCAGTATAGGATTGGTATCAGCCGATCGATCTATCATTATTGGATATGAAAAAATGGTATGAGCCATCTCAAAAAAATAAATAGTGCCACCTGCTGGATCGATAAACCCCAGTTCATCTTCCTTCTTGAAACAAACTGTTTTGTGCTCTTGTCCTTTTAAGGTCCCCCTCCAAAATAGCAGTTTTTTGTTGTTGTTTTTTTTGTTTGTTTTTTTCCAACTGGGCAATTTCAGGACGGATACAGAGGGATGAGTGTAGCCCGCTCTACCTGGATAAAAATGACCAGATAACAAAATCAAATGTCAGCAAGGCACAAAAGAGAAAACTCTACATCTGTATCAACCACAGAAAATACAAAAAACACGTTGCTGTATGTAATGTGTGTTTATTTTGCAATACGCTTAATTTAATTTGAGATACATTAGTACTAACCAATAATCACTTTTCAGGGCACCTCAAAAATGCCATGTTTGTCCAACCATTAACATTGCAAGATCAAAGAGGGCAAGCCATTTTCAACACTTTAGATCAATAATTTATGAAGCCGGGAGTATAGATTTGTGAAATCAAATATGCATTTTATCAAATCAATGTATGTATTCAATCCATTCTAGGAAAAGGTTCCAGCCCAACGCCAGTGAAATGTTATTACATACATTTACATTTAAATGGCTCACACTAATCAACTGTGTTTACTCACATTAAGAACAAGCAGCAAGACACAGCAGTAACACACGAGCAGTGAAAAACTCCTTGTGAGTGCTTTTGGAGTCGAACACAGCGCCGCAATTGCCTTTTTTTTACTCTCCTTGCATTCTTCTTTTCCTTACTTAGTCTTTGTTGGCTGGTGCTCATGACACGGAGGTAATCTCTTCTTGAATCTGAGAGATCAGGATCTGGGACAGCACAATGCCTGCAATCTAGAGGACAGCAGCAGCTGCTTTAGATGACTCAACAGGCGCTTGTTAAATGTGCTGCCTGTGCCAACCCTGTCAAGGTGCCTTGGAAGGTTGTCGCAATGCTCATTTGGCACCAGGATGAAATTGTTCAGAATTATTATGTTTGCATTTGGTTTGTGATAACAGCAGTTACATTTACAGGATTATAACCCTCATAGAGCTGCCCCCACCCCCAAGCACACACAAAGCAGACACCCACCTTTAAACTGCAAACGCATTTAGTAACGTAAAATATGCATGCTCGACAAAAACACACCAAAGCGCATACAAATAAAATTCCGATGCATTTATGTGGACTGGACTCATCGGCACTTCACAGGCCTCCCTCTTAACCATTGGGGACCCAATCAGGCATCTGGTCAGAATGGCTCCTGTCTTTGGACGCCTCTCTTTGTGAGGTGTTCCGGGCATGTGCACCTTTAAAGTTTTAAAATATGTCATTCATTGAAGGTGCACCTTATAATGAGGTGCACCTTATAGTGCGGAAAATACTGTAAATGGATGGATGGAATTTTTTTTTCTTTTTTTTACTTGATTTCCATTGTTCTGTATGTCTCACATCATTGCGGTGGAATGTTGTTCCTTGTTTTTGTTGTTGTTTTTTTGTTGTTTTTTTCTTTGCTTCAATGTTTGCAGGCATTTTCTTGTATTTTACAAATAAAATCTTCAAGGGTCATGACTGTGCTTCCTCGGAGCTTAACATATGATCACAGGTCATTTCCTCAGCTGGATCTTATCTTCCAAGTTGTGGGTCAGAACCTACTTAATTTGTGTTTTGGTAGATAAATGCATCATCAATTTAGTCCTCCATTTTCTTTGCAGCTTTTTCTGTTCAGGGTCCAAGCAAAGCTGGAGGGCTATAGCCCAGCTGACATCAGCAAGAGCTGGCGTAATGTGTTGATCATTTTAAGTACAGAGCGAGAATCCATCTCTGTTTTTAGATATGACCTTGATGAACACTTGAATAGTACTTAAAGGGATCGTTCGGCTTTTTTAACATGAATCTCAATTTCATCCTCACCTCCCGTGTGTGCGATCAGCACTGACTCACCTGACAGCGTTCGGTGACACCAGTTCTGGTCCGGCGTTGGACGAGAGGAAAATAGTCCAGCAAGCTGGCTGGGGTATCGGAAATAAAGCGTTTTTCTTCTAAAAACTATTTGTTTTCAAAAGTGTGATACATTTCCATCACAATACTCCTTTCCTGAAAAAAGTCAGACGCCATTACCGCCAGCCACTACTTTTCTGTTCGTTCGTATCACTGCGTGGCGCCCTGTAGACAGCGAATTGACGCACTGCTACCAGCTGATCCTTCCGCCTGAAGTTGTTTGCCTTTTCGGCGGAAGTATCAGCTAGCTGGCTGCAGTGCGTCGGTTAGCGCTCTACAGTCCGCCGCGCAGTGATACGAACGAACAGAAAAGTAGTGGCTGGCGGTAATTGCGTCTGACTTTATTCAGGAAAGAGTATTGTGATGAAAATGCATCACGCTTTTGAAAACAAATAGTTTTTAGAAGAAAAACGCTTTATTTAGGGATAGACCGATAATCGGCTGGGACGATTATCGGCACCGATATTAAGCATTTTGACGAATATCAGCATCGGCCATTTTGAAGAATCATATGGCCGATAATAGATCCATTTTAAAAAAAACAACAAAAAAAACAAAAAAAAACTTAACTTCAAGGAACTAATTTAAATGTTTTTTTTTTTTTTTTTCAATTTAAATTTTCAGAGACGCTGCTGACCCTGGGAACTCTCAGCACCATCTGTTTTTGTTTGAAATTAAAACTAAGATAATTTAAAAAATAAATAAAATACTTCAAATATATTGAAATACTTTGTTTAGTGTAAAAAACAATTGTTTGTTTTTATTTAACTTTTGAAAACATGCCACTGCACCTGGGAGATCCTGGGACTTGTTAGATTTTAAAAACAAAGATGTCTATTGACTAAGATTTAAAAAAAATTTTTTTTTAAATACAATATTTTACTAACCCTAAAAGTTGCTCAATAAGTATATACTTTAAAATAAAAAAAAGAACTGAAGTTTGTATTTTTTCCAAATTTTGATGCCAATATTTTCCCTTTTTAGTGAAAATTAAGATCGGCTCCAAATATCGGTTATCGGCGTCATTGACTACTAATAATCGGCATCGGTATCAGCCCTGAAAAAACCATATCGGTCTATCTCTACTTTTCGAGACCCCAGCCAGCTTGCTGGACTATTTTCCTCTCGTCTAACGCCGAACCAGAATGTGTGTCACAGAACGCTGTCAGGGGTAAGTCAGTGCTGATCGCACACACGGGAGGTGAGAATCAAATTGAGATTCATGTTAAAAAAGCCGAACGATCCCTTTAAGTGGCTATAGCCACTATTCACTATAGTGAATGTGCACTGCAGTAGAAGAACAAAGTTTTTGCATTGAGCGTTTGTAAAGCACACATCATCTCAAAATTCAAATAAAACCCAGTGCAGAAATACAAAAGTGCAATTAAAATATTGAAAACTTGAGGATGGGTAGTTACGACATTGGACTATTGACATAGCTTGTGTTCGTGTGTGTGTGCGCTCCTACCTGAGGCAAGGCCAAACCCAGCGCGAGGGCTCCCACAAGTAACAGATGGGACTCGATCCACAACACGGCTCTGTCTGCACAGCCTGCTGAGTAGATTGACTTGTTTGCCTCCAGCTGGTCCAAGGTTTGAACCCCAAAGCCACACATACTGTTGATTACTGCCTGTATGTCAGAAGACGAACAAAGGCTGTAAATCTTTCCCGATGTGAACAATCATGAAAGGCTGACTCTCTGAAGGCAACAGTCACTGTGGGTGGTGCTGCTGTTACTCCGCACTGACAAGGATGTTAAATGTTGTGACGGCTGGGAGAGAGATTTGCAGAAGCCTGTTTACTGCGGAGAATTGGAATAGAAAGAAAATGACAGCAGGGAAACGCTGAAAATCCGGCAAAGGTACGAGTCCATTTGATCTGACGGAAAGCCTCAACAAGTCCCGGAAGCAGCAGTGCAGTTACATGCCCAGGACAGTAGGTTGCAGCACTGCATCAATTCTTCAAGGCTTTGATTAATTGATTTTGCAGTCATGTAAAAAAGGTTGCTGCTCTGTTTTCTTGGTAGTGTGATATATAATCAATAGTAGTGTGATGGATCTACTTCGCCCTCTTTAGTTTTCTGTCTTTGTGAAACAAAAAGGAGCTGTCAGCTATGGCATGTAAGCACTGCGCACATTTTGTGCACTGCTTAGAATGTATATCGATAAATGCGAATATCATGCATGCATGCATGAGATCACATTTACATATATATTATCGAGCTACCAACGTGTGACTTTTTCTACTCACATTCACAGCAATCTTTGGTGCATGCCTGTGTGTGTTTAAATTGTTATGTGTTGACAATAGTGAATACAGTGGTACCTCTACTTACGAAATTAATTGGTTCTGGAAGAAAGTTCTTAAGTAGAAAAATTTGTAAGTAGAGACGCATTTTCCATGTAAATGCCCTAATCTGTTCCAAGCCTCCCAAATTTCAGACATAAATGTTTTATAAAGCATAAAAATGCATCAAAACATGTAACAAATACATGTTACAATTAGATTATTGCACAATAAATGCGAGTTGTGCATAATGTAAATAACAAAGAATAGAGTAAAGAATAAAAATGATGGTCATTTACCTTTTTAACTGTTGTCCTCATCGTTTTTTTTGCCCTCTGGTTCATGTTCTCCTCCCTCAGAAGTTTTTTTTTTTTTTTTTTTGCCTGGTGTTTTGTAAAGAACTGATCCATGGATGTTTTTTTTTGTTTTTGTTGTTGTTTTTTTTGTTTTTTTTAAACAATCCTTCGTTAATGTCCAATGCAAACATCATCTTAGTGAGCAAACGCCCGACTGGTGAACACTTTTTCTGGGCGATTCTTTTAAACAAATTCTGAAACTTCATGGAAACTTCCGGTATGGCGAGGCATCTTTTTTTTAAAAAAAAAAAAAAGGCCCGTCTCGTCGCAATTAAAAACTTACTGTGTCTTCATCAATCACCAATTGTTTGAATGTTTGCACAAATTTGTTGGCCGTTAGTTCAAACATTTACGAAAAACTATCGGAACACCTCATGGGCCGCGGGATGAAAGATGAGGATGCTGTATAGACACCGATCTAGTATACGCTCATACCTATGGTAGAGGTTCCTCTTAGCCAATGGGATGCCAGAAACATGCACAAACACCGATCTAGTATTTACGCTCGTAGGTACCAATGGTAGGAAATAGCCATAGCCGAAAGTATGTTGCGTTCGGTAATGTATTTTTACCTTTCGTATCTAGAAATTTCTTTCGTAACAAGAGGCAATATTTTCCCGTTGAGGAGTTTCGTAACTCGAAAATTTCGTATGAAGAGACGTTCGTAAGTAGAGGTTCCACTGTATTAAGAGTAGCTAAAGGATTTTTTTAAAAGTAGGAGTCACTGCCAAAACTGAACCTATAAAGGCTAATAAGATCTAATGCTGTAACGTGCAACCTCTGCCAAGATTAAGTGTAGAAGGAAAGATGGAAGATAATGAAAGAAACAAAGCAGTGGCGACTGGCTGGCGTCCAGTCCAGTGGGTATGCTGCTTCACACACAAAGTCAGCTGGGATAGGGTTCTAATGATAAGCAAAATGCAGCCGTTTTTATCCATCTCAGGGGGCGGCCATTTTGTGACTTCCTGTCGACTGGAAATGACATCACAGTTGCTCAGGACTCAGGTAACGATCAATCATGTCTCACCTGTTTTCTGAGTTTGGTCATGTGACATTAGCAAGCTGAGCCTTGATTGGGTTTTACTTGAACCCTGAGCCCTGTGCTGTCATTTTAAGTCACCCCAATTGAGACTGATAAAAACGGGTGGATACTGTCCAAAAGAGAAGGGGAAAAAAATGGGTGGATTTTGCTGTTCATTTCATGTAATATTAATCAGAATGCCGAGGCTGCATAGAAGATATGAAAAAGAACATTTTTGAGTTGGCTTCCCCTTTATTAACACAAATCCTACTGTCATTGATGATGATGATGACGATGATGATGATGATGATGATGATGTGAGATAACTAGATTGTACCATTTTTGTTTCTAGGATGTGAGTCAAAAAGTTGTTTATCCATCTGCACAAAAATGCAACGTATTGCACAGCAGATATGCTGACACCCCTTTACAAGGTTTCATGGAAATCAGTCGTGCCGTTTTGTTTTTTTTTGCATAACCCAGCTACAGGATCTAACACAAGTAAAATGCTTTGAAGACAATACCCTCCTCCACACTTTCTTTTATGTTGTATTGGATCTGATTTGATTGTGCAGACATATCTAAAGTTGTAGCCAACTAGAAAACCATTTAGCATTGAGCAAAAGTGTGCTTCGGAGTAAATGATATAATACACCCATTGCTTGCTTTCTGCTTCCAAGGTTGGTTACGCCAATGCTTTTACACAGTATTATTAATACAATTGTGCATAAAATATGTTATTACTTTGCAGGAATAGATTAGATGGTTTTGTTTTTCAGTTTAAATGTCAAAAATATGTCCACAAATGTGGGTCATTGATTGCAAATAAGATTCGTTAATTAGTACCCACAAAGAAGTAGTTTTTAAATTACATTTATTAGAGTACATTTTGCATAAATAAGTAAAACCTTGAGAAAAAGACTGACAACTTGTTACATAATTCCAGGCCTAGCAGACATGTTGCTATCCATAACAGTAATGGAGGTCATAGAATATACTAAAAGTAGTCGTTTTTGTTGTGTGATGCATTAATTTTTTTTGCATTAATTCATTTGATTAAACTGAAGATTTTTTTATCTATGCATTCTATTACAAACTTATTTTCATGTTGTGAGTTAAGCACATATTCTACAGAAAACATTTTGGGATTTCTGTGTAACTGGCGCAAGCTTGCAGTAGTTTTTCACCAAAACTTCACTGGTTTGGAAATACTTCAAAATTGTGATTCTTAAACTAAAAAAGCATTTTTGTGTTTTATTTTGAGCGTTAAGACTATTGAAGAGTGACTGTGCTGTTTTTTTTTTTATTATTATTTTGTCAAAATTAAAGGAAATATATTTGGTTAAAAATCTATTTTCGTAATTTTTTTTATTTGTCAAAATGTACCACTGGTATCGGCAGTTGGTTTCGGTATCGGTGAGTACTGAGGGTCTGAGTATCGGTATCGGTCTGAAAAAAAAAGTGGTATCGAACATCCCTAATATATATATATATATATATATATATATATATATATATATATATATATATATATATATATATATATATATATATATATATATATATGTACATATATATGTACATATATATATTGAATAAAATACATTTTTCGAAGGGGGTGTACTCATATTTTCTGAGCACTGTGTGTGTGTATATATATATATATATATATATATATATATATATATATATATATATATATATATATATATATATCGTGAGTATATTTTCTAAGCGCGGATACAAATCATCAAACACAAGCTCTCAAGTCTGCAGTTGCGACACACTGCTTTGATCCACACCTCAATCACCGCCAAAATGGGTGCATAAGTTCCACACTCTCGTAGAACATGATCTGTATGCGTGAGTGTTGAAAAATACTCTGACAGCAAATCTGTCTCTGGGGGTTAAACTTTATCAAATGTTTTTCTCAACAACATGGACACGAGTACACACATCCCATTTCAGGCAGGCGGCTGTCCACCATAAATGGGATGGGGAAATGCGATGGGGGAGCAGCTGATTGGACAATAGACGTCACATGTCTGTCGGGAACTTTTTTTTTTTTTAGGTGCGCAAAGAGGCGGAAAAGTGTATACGTGTGCACCTCGCTTTTTTTTTTTTTCAAGCAGTGATTAAGAAGAGCAGATCGGGGAAGCAGCTGATTGGACAATCGACGTCACGCGTCTGTCCGACTATTAATCATGACTACTAGGGGTGTTCAAAAAAAAATCGATTCGGCGATATATCGCGATACTACATCGCGCGATTCTCGAATCGATTCAATAATAGGCAAAATCGATTTTTTTTTTTTTTTTTTTTTTTTTTTTTTTAGGATTCACACCTTAAGCATGGAAGAATGTTATATGAACGGAACATTAAGCCTTAATATTTTATTTTAATGCTGTTTAAACATGAAACAGATTACAACCTCTATAAGACTGAAATTTCAGATAAATAATACATTTTCATATAAATCTTACACTCTACAAGCTTACTGATTAGTATTTTCTAAATTTGAATGAAAAAAATCGCAACAATCGACTTATAAATTCGTATCGGGATTAATCGGTATCGAATCGAATCGTGACCTGTGAATCGTGATACGAATCGAATCGTCAGGTACGAGGCAATTCACACCCCTAATGACTACAGACTCTTTTTTTTTTGGAACGGCCATGTTTGAGAAGCGTGTTCAAGCACGTTGTTGAAGCGTGACTTTGGTCAGAGATTCAAGGAGGAGGCAAGATTAGTGAAGTCAGGCTACATTAAGTTCTTGCTCGCAATTTTAATGTTTGGAAGTACCCCTTTAAATGCATCTCACAGGTTTGCTGAGGCTGGCATGAAACTCGTGTTGTGCGGACTCATTCTCATCTGGGAACGACAGATCACCTTGAAACTCAATTAGCTGTTTCATTACTTTCAGGCAATCAGTCAGCCAATTATGAGTGTTGGAGGATGTCGTATTTGTTGAGCAACTTCAATTTTCTCTTCTCAATACGATGCATTCCTTCACTGCTGAGGGAAAAAAAAAAAAAAAAAAGGAAAACACTCACCTCTCCAGGAAGAGGAGCGCAGCAAGAGGAAGGAACAGCGCAGCGTTCTGAGCTTGGGTTTTCCAGCGTGCAGTTAAAGTACAAGTTCCATGACCAGTCCGTATAGTTGTTCCATCCACAGCACTGGAACTGTGGAAAGGATATTTATTATAAACACATGGGAATGCGCGTTTGGAAGATTATTTCTCTGTTAACGTTGTTTGCTTGCTAATTAATTTTATATGGCTGAAAAGCTTTCCCATTTTAAATGATGCCCCATGTGCAGAGAACATTGCTTGTGGGATGGAGTAGCACAACTAGGAGAGTGCTTGTATCCAAGCGGAAAGAGTGCCAAATGTTCACTGCCAATGCCGATCTGCTTCTTCTGCTGCTGCTCTTGACTCGTGTTTCGTGTTCTTTGGTGGGTTGGATAACTACAATCTTATCTGTAACAAGAACAATTTGTCAATTTTACGATTGAACAATTAGCTGGATGAGCCGAAGACAGCCGCAAGCCACTTAACCAGCATAGTGAAGTGGTCGTGTGAAAATAAGCAGCTCAACCGAGCTGAGCCCACAAGTGCTCATTTGGGTTTGAAATCAGGACTGTTGGCAGCTTCCAAGCAGATCGGTGGAGGCGAGCGTTGCCATCTTTGAGGATGGAGTTCTATCCCAGACTAAATACCGCTGGTTACAGAATGTCATATTTCTGCATTCAAATTGTCTTCAGGTTCATTTTCCAATGGTGACGACACCGGCAAACACATTGACAACATCTCCAAAGCAGGTTGCCCTACTGGTGCACATTTAGCATAACATTCTCCCCAAGTTCTCTGCACGCTGACCCTGCGATCCAACTTCAGTCTCACTGCTGAACAAAACACTTTTTGACATGCCAAAGGGCCATGTCCATGTTTTTGTTTTTGACACCAGCGTAAACAGGCCTCAATAAAGGGCAGCCATGACCGTGATGATCCTTCTGGCAGACGAATGAGCCCAGGGAATGGGTGAAATCTGTTTGTTCTGGATTGTCTGGGAAGACAGACTTAAGTTATGGTCTTGCAAATATGTTGAAGAGCTTAAAGGTTTTTGAAAATTGTTTTGTGGATGCTCTAAAAGGGTCAAGAACAACCACAGAATAAACAATTTGAAACAATTTGGCTTAGTAATGCGCAGATTGATACGTGTACTGTTCATCCCACAAATGTTTCAGATGGGGCATCAAAAGTGGAATCTCACTGAGTGGCTTGTTGCTTAGAAAGTTGGAACATGTTCAATCAGCGTTTGATATATGTATGTTTCAGTCATAAATAGGGATGTAACGATAAGCGCAATATCGTGATATCGTGATATTAAAACTGCCACATTATCGTCGTCGTCATGTTCACAATATTTAAATGCAACACGTAAAAAAGTCAGGTTGATTTCCATTCGTGCAGTTCTAACACCCTCTGGTGGCTAGTTTTTTTAGTGTAATATAATTTTCATGAGGGATGTTGTGGCCCTTCTATGTTTAAAATCTACGTTAATTGTCAGATAATGGGGAACGTAATATGTCCGTAAAGCAAGCTATTATGTGGAGGAACTCAATGTGTGCGTCCATTAACAACATAACATAATAATAATAGCATAATAATAATAAAACATAACAATAATCATAACATAACATTGATGTAATGTACAAAAGGACAATATTGTGCTTTTTTTAGTATGAGCTCATTCTTTTTACAATATTGTGACCTTTTTTAAATATCGCCAACCTCTCCACAATATCGTGATAATTATCATATCGTGAGCTTCATATCGTGATAATATCGTATCGTGATGTTTGGATATCGTTACATCCCTCATCATAAATGGTCAAATAAAAATGCTATTCTAAAGTTGTTTTGGGGAAAATTGTTACATAGAGCAGCTTTTTACCTTAAAAAAGTGGTCAGAGGTTTTTAAATAAATTGGCATTATGTAAATGATGTTTCCATGTGGGCTCAGGTACACTAAAAGAAATGACTCAAGATGAGGCGGATTGTTATTGGTGCAAAGTTCACAAGCAAGCATCTGTGATGGTATGTGGGTGTGTTGCTGCCCATGGTATGGGTCACTTACACATATGCGAATACACCATTATTGCTGGTAGGTTAAATACATATGAGTTGAGCCTAAAGGAATGTTAAATTTTGCTTCTCACGTAGGAGACGATCGCAAACAAAGCCCATGCAGCGCTGTGGTGACAGGCTGCGGTTTCACATTTCTCGGGTGTGACATGCTCAAGAAGGCATGTGGTTATGATTGTCGTGAAGTCATACATAAGTCGGGTCAGAGACGAATAGAGCCGAGTACCTCTTTCTGAATGTAATCCATCAAGTTCTGCATATCCAGGTCATCCCTGTAGTGAACAATGCCTTTCTTCACGAATCTTCCCAAAGTGTCACGAGTCTTCGAAGAGAATCAGAATCGTTTATTGAAGAGATGTGGTATCTTGTGGGATGCAAACACTATTTCCACCAGACGATACGTACGGCAGTATAAGAGCAGGTGTGCATGCACACAGCATATAACAACAACACTATTATTGCCTATGAGATGAATACACCAAATGCATATAAAATACAGCATACACATACAAACAGGCCAAATAATCATTTTGTGCTCATTTTCACCATTCTCTGCCTGTGTTAATATAAGCAAGGCCCAGATGAATTATAAATGAAATGCCCTGATTTCATTGATTTATGAGCGGAATTCCAGTATAAATTGGCTCCATTTAAAAAATGAAATCCCGCTGTTTAATTTGTTCCTTCTGAAGTCTTCTTTGTTTTCCCCCTTTTGAATCGGCCTTCAATTCAACTTCCTCCCTTTTAAAGATGTCAAAACAAGGTGATACAGATTGAATTTAGATAATATATGATAATGAGAGTGCTGTATGCTGATAAGCTGCTGAGCTATAAAATTTCATTTGGCTTGAAATGAACTTCTGTGGGTGTTTTGCTGTGGGCTCCCGGAATTACTCTGATTACAGCCCATGGAAAAGCAAGTTGTGCTGATAAACACAGCGAGCTCTATCGCAATTTATTTGATCCTGAAGTAGTTTTGCGAAGGAGTTCAGAACGCTCCACGCCGACATTCCCCCCTGCACATGTGCTGTATGTGCTTGTGGACCTTGGGACCGAACATCATCTCCTCATGTCATTAGCTGCAAAGTCTCCTTCAAGGGATCTGTTGAAATGGAACATTTGGATCCGCTTTGAAGTGCCGAAGCATTTGAATCATTTAGCGATGCTGGGAGGGTTGTTAAACTGCTCTGTTTAGCAGCAGGCAGTCCGAGGGCTGACAGAGTGCACAGCAGAGGGTGGCAAGGTATAATTGGCACAGTTTGCATTGTAAGGTTAGAGTGGGAATCAGATTTTAACCTTTGTTTATGACAGAATAAATGTGGATAACAGCAGGAGCATTTCCCTATTTTATTGATTGTTATATAATATTTTTAATAGATGTGTCTGTTTCTAATTGAGCAGTATAACCTCTATGCATCTGACCCCACAAAGTCTAACACTTATTGGGGATTTTTTTTTTTTTTTTTTTTTATAATGTCATAAGTCCACCAAGAAGGCACGAGATGTCTTCAGCATTAGCTGAGGTTGGTTCGCTTGCATGGGCTGCAATGGTAATTCACTTCACTTTATTATTCCAGGCTGAACCACATTTTCTAGTTTCCGACACACTTTTTTCATTCCTTACATAACATTGCTTGTCCTCATCACAGTTCGAAGGTGAGCTAAAGGCTATCACAGCTGACTTTAGGCAGGAGGCTGGGCACTGGTCGCCAGCCGTATTTATACATATCGCTAGTGTTCGTCATGTGATACTTTACAAGTGTTTTTCATAGTACTAAGGTTAGTTGTAGATGGCACATTCCAGCTATCATACAAATTTGTCATTTGTGCAAAGTGATCCAGCTTATTTGGAAACATATCTTTCAAGTCAAAGTCAGAACCATATTATTGTATCCAGGCTGTAATGGGTAATCTGGAAGATTCTGCCGAACTCCCGCTGGGTCGGAATGCTACTCCAGCCCGCACATTAATTCCTTCTGGGCCGTGAACCCGTTTGCTGCATGAATTATAGTGTGTGTGTCCACAACACTTGACTCAGATCTCATTGTCATACAACTGTATTACCAATGGTTCAGACAGGCCATTACTTTATACAGTATATAGCATTAACTGCCTAACTTTGTTACTAAGCGTCCCAATAGTTTATGTATTAATCAATAGGGATGTAACGATATCCAAATGTCACGATACAATAGTATCACGATATGAAGCTCATGATACGATAATTATCACGATATTGTGGGGAGGTTGGCGATATTTAAAAAAAGGTCACAATATTGTAAAAAAAAATGAGCCCATACTAAAAAAAAAAAAAGCACAATATTGTGCTTTTGTACATAGCATCAATGTTATGTTGTTGTTATTATTATTATTCATTCATTCATTTTCTTGACCACTTATTCCTCACAAGGGTCACAGGGGGGTGCTGGAGCCTATCTCAGCTGGTTATGGGCAGTAGGCGGGGTACACCCTGGACTGGTTGCCAGCCAATCAAAGTATTTATTATTATTATTATTATTATTATTATTATTATTATTATTATTATTATTATTATTATTATTATTATGTTTTTAATGCATGCACACATTGAGTTCCTCCACATATTGACTGGCTTCGCAGGCATATGTTCCCCTTCATCTGACAATTAGTGTAGATTTTAAATATACAAGGGTCAAAACATCCCTAATGAAAATTAAACTGCACTAAAAAAAAAAACTAGCCACCAGAGGGTGCTACAACTGCACAAATGGAAATCAACCTGACTTTTTTTTTTTTAACAGGTGCGTTGCATTTAAATATTGTGAACATGATGACGACGATATTGTGGCAGTTTTAATATCACGATGTCACGATATTGCGCTTATCGTTACATCCCTATTAATTAATGCACAAATATAAACAATAACCCTGCAACTATATTACACCATGTCTGTACAAATAACACATTAAACAAGTTTTACTTGTAACGACAAAAAAGCATGACAAGAAAAGCTCCTACGATTCCTGTTGCTGTCTTAAAGTTAACGTCAGTATTGCACCAGAAGTGGTGTGAATAGGTTTCAAAATAATAGCACGAACAGGAAGTGCACTGACGGCTTCTTAAACTTGCTGGCTTTTATCCCACATTATTTACACTTGCCTATTGGTCCCTTTTGTGTGTTTTTTTTTTTTTTGCTTTTTTTTTGTGAGGGGGGAAAACAACGAAAAATGCATCAAATGAGTTCTCATATTTAATGTTGATTTGCTGTCCAGCAGTTTTGTGTCTTTCAGTTGGATTTTTAACATACAAGGGTACTTTGCTTTGGGAGAAAAAAAAATCACAGTATGTGGTTATGTATTGTCTGCTTCACACCCTTTGTTGTTGTTAAAGATTGCATCTCATATATATGCATCTGAGTATGAAATATACTGTGATATGTATTGGTCAAATAAAAGAACAGGCATATCCATATATTTTTGGTCTTATTTACAAAGAAATAATAATAATTATCTTGTCTTTTCCCAGCCCTACAGTATGTGGCCCCTTGGTAGTGCTAGTGAAAAATGTGGCCCCGGCCATCATTTAATTTGCCCATCACTGCACTAAAATATAACACCTGCTCAGTCAGTTGTTAAAAACAGTATACACAAATGGTCCAATTTTATGGTCATCCAACCATTAACACATTTTACAAGCAGCAGAAGCAAATTCTCGGAGTTTAGCGTAGGATGACTCATAAGCGAGGTCTACATACCGCAGTGACTCACCGTCACCTGCTGGTAAGCACAAGTTTATGAGAACGGATGAGCAAGTGTATCTTTATTGTCCGTTAAGCATCGGACTATGACGGTTCCCTCACCTTTTTTAAGTAGCAACTTTGCAAAACAACCACTGACTGGTCAGTTTTGTCACCAGCCGCCATTCTTGGTGACTCAATATCATGTGCAGAATTAGTTCCCAGAACCAATCAGAAGTACTTGTCGCATTTCCAGTCTAATTCGATATATTACACTTAATAGTTAGCGTGTCATGTATCACGAAAGAAACACTGAGCAAAGGCCCTCGTTAAACGTGCAAAATAATGTTTGAATGGGGCTTTTACAATTGTTTAATGACCTAACAGAGTATTTACAACCTCTCACCTCAAACGACCAGTGTTGGACAAATGTATTAACATAAATGTTCATCTTTTCAGCCATTACTTGTACATGTTTTAAAATGAAATATTTAAGCACATTAGCGTCCACAATTTCCGTTCAAAACAATGGTTTGTGTTAATTGAAGTTATGCGCATACCTACACAGAGAGTGTAGATGTAAGACAATTAATTGTACAATATTGTTTTTGCTGTCCCAGGATACCCTATAATAGCATCTGGACCACATATGCACCCCTAGTGGACACACAACATCATCTTAATGACTGTCATTGTTCAGCAAATGACATCCATATTAAATACAGCAGAATAATAAAAGCCTTTAATGAGGTTAATGTTCAATTTTAATGGCGTCTGAAAGACTCCACTGTCATGTGTTTTTCTGGTTAATAGTGATTAGTGTCTGCGCCTTGACAAAGGGATGAAAAAAAAAATACGATTAATATTCTGACTTTGTTTTATATGATTTCAAACCAAGCAGTCATGGAAATGTCGCACAGCATGATATCATCAGCTTTATTTCATTGAAAATATGGAATTCAGTAGACAAATTCAACATGTTCCCATGCCTCATGTTTGCTACGAAAGAATCAAAGCCAGAATGATTCCTGAAAAGGTCATCCATGCACACTGAGACCATATTTTTTTGTTTTTGTTTAAATGAGCCATTCCACAACAATAACATTCCGACCATATATCATTACAACATTCCATGTCTTATTTTACTATGAATCATGTGTTCATTTGAACAGCCTCTAATTTGCATGCTGTATAGTTGAGGTAGCTTAAGGTCAACACTAGAACGTATTAAAATGTGAGCTAACAGGAAACCCGCAAGGAAACTTGCAGAATATTTGCACGGCACTGTGCAATAACTTTTAATGCAAATCAGATGTATAAACTTTATATTATCTGTATTTTATTAGCAAAAAAAAAACAACAAAAAAAACCTGCTTACTGCCTGGAGTGTACCATATTTGATTAGTTCATCGCTTCGCAGAGCACTCACGGATTTATATGCGCAACTCAAGAAAGTCTTTCACCCATTTCTTAACAAAACAATAATAGAAAATACAATTACATCAAAAACAAGTGTACCAAGAGATACAGCCAGTGAGCTGTCTTGTGTATTCATTGGGTTGTCAAAGCACCTTGTAAACACTTGTTTTTAAAGGCGCTATACAAATAAAGTTTATATTATTATTATTATTATTATTATTATTATTATTATGATATCATGTGAATCCCAAGCTTATCAATGTATTATGTTGTCGCTATGCAAGACAGACAAAGTTCAAGTGAGGGTTTACCTCTCATCCTTGTGTAAAATGGAGCTAATCCATTTTTATGGAAAAACAAGGTTCAGTGCATTATTTGCACTCCCTTAACTTTGATGATGAGATGAACGACAAATGACCAGAGAGTTATTGCCGCTGATATTTCATAGGTGAGTCCACACATTAAAAGACTAAACACAGCTCACTCTGACTCATGTTTGTTGTTCTTTTATGTTTGTTATTTTATTTATGTTTTATCATAATCTTCCTTTTATTTCTGTGCATTTATTAAGCAGTGTACTATTAACACTGTGTATGGCCTACATATTTTATATGGCTTTTTGTAGATTGTGCAAGTGTTTCAAAGGTTGCGTCTAATAAGAACTAAGCACAACATGACTTAGTGTAGAAACAGTATTGTGTTGGTGGGGCTGTTGCTGTAAAATGAAATCATACACCCAATAATGAGACCCTAGAGGGGCTTACGCTATTGATTTTATGTTGTAAAATGATTAACCGATTTACTTACAAAATGGCACCTACCTGGTCTGAGTAAAAGAATCCCAGAATTGCTATGACCAGCTGGGTTAGGAAGACCAGCGTCAGGCTGACGGAAAACTGAAAACAGAAAAGACAAATGTGACTAATTTTTACCAGACAGATTTGTCAATATTGATCAAATGAAAGACCTCTCTTTAGATTGGATTGAACCTGTCGCTATATGGGATAGCAGCTGTTTCGTCAATATTTGTGATGTGTCTGTTATGAATGTTACTGTTTTGAGGAGGTGAATGTTTTCTCTGAGGGCTCCGATACAGCCGCAGAAAGTGATGAAGAACATGACCACCCCGACTACAATTAGGATGACAGCCGGGTCGATCAGGAACGTGTCCCGCACAGTGTCTGGCAAAAAGACAGAAATGGGACAAGCTCCGGTTAGAGAGCCGCGGTCTGCTATTTTCTACTCTCTTCCCATTGCATTTCTATCAGATGGCGTGTACACAACATCCACTCCTTCATAAAATGTATCCCATTTTGTTATGCTCGCTAACTTCCCTGTGAGATCTTTTGTGGATTATTAAGGGCAAGTTCAATCAGTGGAATGAATCCAGATTGATCCTATGTGTCTCCATTCACCAAGCATGAAATACTCCTAAATTAAAAAAATATTTCAACAACTGTTGCAATGGAGAAAAGCATGTCCAGACACACATTTGACCTCAGTCATTTTATTTTTTTTCAAGCATCTCAGATCCAATCATGATCCAAATGGGTTGTGTTGTAGCTTTGACATTGAAGTGAATCACCTGAATGGTGTCAAGTAAACCTTTATGGAGCCTTTCAACAGCTATTTGAGTATTTGAGATGATTTAAAAATGTGTGACCAGCAAAGGGATGACGAGCACACGGAGGAGTATGAGGGCCATATGTGATTGTTTTATTCATATATTTGTTTTAATTTTAATGAGTAAATGTGAACAGTTCCACAAAAAGTCCAACTTAAGTCTCTTTAGAGACCTGCCAGATCAAGAATTTGCATATCCCTGCGGATTCCGCCAGTCCCATTGTTGTGTTCCGGTTTTACGCAGGTCCCATCCCGGCATCACATTCTTCTTTTCGTCCAGTCAGCAAGCCAATTGTTTTGGCCATGTGTATGTCAATCACACAGTTGTCATAGACATAGCGGTTCAAACAACTAATCTAACTACATCTAATGACTGTTTTTGTTTTACCGAAACTTTTCCTGTCTCTGTGTCTAAGAACAATGGGAAATGTAGACTTACTAGCCTAATGCTGTGGTCGCCGGTCATACCCAAGTTGAGCTTTTCTGGCAGCAAACTTCAAATGTTACAATGTGGCACAGCCAGGTTCTAATGGCTGCCAGGACTAAGCAAAAAGTTTAGATAACGGTGAGCGCATTGGTTTGTTTAACGCTGTTGAACTGCCAACCAAGTTAGCATTTAGCCGTAGCTAAAGCAATAACACAACCACCAGTCACCAGATTGACTAGCAATTAAATTTGTTATGCATACAGTTCCTGGTGAGAATTCATGGTAGGCCTGTATTTGATTTTCAGTGATATTATAGGACCCCAGATTTTTAATTTTGAAAATCTGGTCACCCTAATCTTGAATCCTTCCAGTGTGAGTTTTTCCTCCCTCTGGATAGTCCTTGCTGTGCTTGCACATTCAATAAAAAAAAAAAATTTTTAGTGTTATGTTATGTCAGTAAAAAAAAAATCATACATTACCTGTGGCTTTCTGGACTTTAGCATACACGCCAATTGCCACAATCAGCAAGGAGAAAACCTATGTGGGAAAGACATTTTTTTAATAAATTGCCACAATTTGACATGCTGTGTGGGCAAAGGTTGTTGACACACCTACAGGGAGAAGTGAAAGAAAAGACTGAGCAGCCACTGGGAAGACGTTGTTCAAAATTTTTGCGGTTGTATTTTGTCCTTTTATCCAGAAGAACATTTGTGAGGTCAGAGGCCTAACCAATCCAAGCATGATGTTGTGCTGGAAAAGAAAAGTTCCCATGGAGCTGGAAGTCTATAACTGTCCAAAATCTAATGGTAAGATGAAAAATTGAGCTCAAGGAAGAAAGAAATGAATTATGTGTAATGTAATTTACTTGTTTTCCTTTACGCATCGTCATGGAGATTCTTGACAGTAACATGTTCTTTCTCAGTATTAATGACATTTTATGAGATCTATTTTCGTGAATTTGGAACCAGGAGAACTTTCACTGGAGCTCAAAAGCTGGTGATAGAAAGTACTGAAGTTTTTCAGACATAGCTGTTCTCTTTGCCTCTGGCATGTTGCTGACCTAAGCTACTTGTCACCACTGCGGTTTTGATCATCACATCTAAAACTGTTTTCTGGCATCTGAAAGGATTTGTTTAAGGTACCGAGAAGAAACAAAAATGCATAGAAAGACAAGACCACGTCCGCTCGTCCATTTTACAGTACAGGTTTGCCTTTTATTAATGTGTGTTTGGGCTAATGCAGTGGAAATATACTGTAAACGTATGAAATATCATTATCCATTATAGAGAACAAAAAGACTAAGAATCAGCACCTACAGTATGTTTAGTTGGCTAGTTGGTTACATTTCACAACCAAGAAAGTACTAAATATGTTATTTATGTGGAAAAAAAGAGAAGAAAGTTCATTTCCCAACATGTGCTTTAAATTTTCTGCTTTTTAGATATTGGTTTAGAATAGAATAGACAATCTTTATGCATGCCACAATCCACAGAAGCAAAGTAGATAATAGCAGCACTCAAAAAAAAATTGAAAGGAGTTCAAAAACTGTTTCAATTTTATTATGCATAAGACAAGAGGCACTTTTCTTAACGTTGTCAGTTTCAAAATAAATATGCATTAAAGGTGTCTCTTAATCTTTAGTGCTCGTTTTGGATTAAATTGTCATGGACGTACACATATACAGTATGCCATTTTCTTCATCAGCCTTTGTGGGCTTTTATGAGCCCAATTAACTGCCAAAAAAATAAGTGGTGAGAGATCAAATCTTACAACTCATAAGGAATGGTTTACATTCGTTGTGTACTTTCACCATTGCTGCGGAGGTTTGAGGTTTTAAGAGCAAAGTAAAAAAACAAAAAAAACAAATTACTGCAGTTTTCATTTCCAAACAGGAAAAAAATATATAATTAATTTGAAGCATTTTCAGGCTGAGATCTTGCTTATTGAAAACTAAGTAACCTTTCCTACATCATTTGATTGGATTGTGAACTTGGATTGTTGTATTGTATTTACTGCAAATTACTTTCTTTATGGCAGCTACGTTATGTGAGCATATTATATAAATCAAACAAGTATCACTTGACCTCGGTCAGAAAAAAAAAAAAAAATCATCTCCTATGAATGTGTTTGTTCTTATCAGACTTTGAAATGTTCGCATTGTCTCTGAACAGAGGGCAAATATCTTTTCTTTCAGCTGTCATCATCAACAGTTGCAGGGATAAGGAGGAGGTGAAAGCAGGAGGGGGCTCAAGGAAACCTTACGGTCGAAAGAAAAGCTCAAGAGCAGAGCAGGAATCACAAATGAGGTTGCCCACACTGTGCTCCAACACGATAAGGTCTATCAAACCCAAGGCCCTGGGGCCAGATTCGGCCCGCCGGCTCATTTTATGTGCTCCGCGAAGGCAAACCAAAATTACCTCAAAATTACAAAAATTGCAAATTGTCTTCACTTTTAATAAGATCGATTATGCAAGCATTTTTTTGTTATTAATCAACCTTTCAAAATATTACAAACTGACTACTACAAAGCAGTTTTTTACTGGCTCAAGTCAAGTCATCTTTATTTATATAACGCTTTCAAACAGCCTTAGATCTAGTTATCAATCTGTTGAATGTATGTGATAATATATAAACATATAATTTGAGTTTGCATTTATTTGAACATGAAAAAAATAAAAATAACAGTAAGCAAAATACAACAAAAATGGAATATCAATGCTCAATGCACCATTTTGAAAATCACACAATTCAAATCATTAAGACAACAGAAAATATTAAAAATAGAGCTTCGTGACTAATTTCTCTCCTCGTCTTTATTGATTTCTTCACCTTGAACAACATACTGTATATTTGACCCTCCCTCCTTTTTACAGATATACATTGAAAATTAACTTTGTATGTGCAATCGATTGTATTTAGCTATAGAGAGGATTTGTTTTGTTGATGTTTTGTAGCTACACTGACTTGAAGTCTGAGGCATAATTTGATTTTAAGAAAGGCTTTTATTTCATATATTTTGTATTCTACCCGAGGGTTGGGAATGTGTTCTGGGGATTGTATTTCTCTCAACAAAGGAGCAGCAGACAAAAGAAAATGTTGTTTTGTCGACTGTGGTGTTTTAAAGATTTTTCAAGTTACTGTTCTTTCTTTTGCTTTAAGGATATTGTTGGTTGTGTAGGAGGGAGGCCACCAGCAACCTCCTTTCCCAATCGTCACGGTGTTTTTGAGTATTCAACACATGCACGGTGAGTATAAGCCTGCTCGTTTATTCAGGCTTTTCAAAGAGATGAATCAGGTGAATTGTGTGCAGAGGTGAAAGCCGGCTGAACAGAACCATGGGGACATGAAGACAAAAGGCCTGATGGATTATCAGCCACATTGTTCACTACCGAGCTCATGTCCGAAAAACAAAGTCAACAGACGGGCCCTGTGCCTGCTGGTGTTGCAGTTACTGCTGAAACAGCCTTGAAACCGAGTATGAGCGTTCGCTCTTTCTGTGACTGGGACCGGGACGCCAGGTTATTTTGGAGGATTTACAAGGACTCTGGTCATGCAGAATCTTGTCGCAAAGCAAAAGGGGCGTAATGGATTTCATAAGAATAAATGGCCAATTTCGTTCTGAACTAGTTTGCCACTCCAGTGGGCTGCAGTAGAATTGAAAGTATGAAGGGAAAAAAAAAACAGAGTTAAGCCATGGAACATTTGGAATAAAAAAAAAAATAATAAAAAAAAATGAACAATTTGTTGGAAATGACACGTTTACCCTTGACATAGTAAAGAACTGGAGGGCAATGTGTTCCTTTGTCGCTCATTTGTAGAGTCACGGTTGGAGTGCCGCTGCAGACAAACGTGAAAATGAAACATGAAAATGGCAGATATATGGCAAGTCAGCTTCCTGGCCAAGTTGCCCCATGGACAAGGAACAACCTGTAAAATCGATTAAAACTGTAAACATCCTGAATGTCATTTTATTTTTTTGACCGTATCACACAGCCTGTATAATGGACATCCATCTATTACTATTCATCATTTGTCGCCAGGGGAAGCGAAGCCGCACATGACATGCAGCCATTAATATTCTTCTTTGACGGGGGATTGGGTGGTTGGTGGTTTTGCGACCGGGCCGAAAATTAACCGGCCATTTGAGAAATACCAAAATTCCCGAGCTGAATGATAATTGAAGTTGCTGCTATGTTCCGACGACACTCTGGATGTTTTTAGTGAGGCTGACTGTCACTTGGATGAATTGATGAATTGTTGGCATTTCTCAACATCAGAAAGCTAAATTTAGTCTATTTAATCACAATTGGCTTGCACATTTCAATGGAAAGACATTTTGCCCACAGCCCCAGGCTGTTCAATGTGACAGTTTCTCTTTCATTCCATTCATTCTTTATTTTCACAAGATTTTTGAGAATTTTATTTCTTGGATGTGAAGAAACATACTTCAGTCAGTTTTTGTTGTTGTTGTTTGAATATCTGGAATGAATATAAAATTTAGAAAAAAAAATCATTGTTATCATTTCCACAAAATAATGATACTGGGTTAGTTAAATGCCTTTGTTTATTTGCAAAGCCAACAAATCTGAGCTGTGATAATGAGAGGACAATAAATGCTCCACTCGCAGCACTGTTGAGTAGGGGTGTGAATTGCCTAGTACCTGACGATTCGATTCGTATCACGATTCACAGGTCACGATTCGATTCGATACCGATTAATCCCGATACGAATTTATAAGTCGATTGTTGCGATTTTTTTCATTCAAATTTAGAAAATACTAATCAGTAAGCTGTGTAAGTGTAAGATTTATATGAAAATGTATTATTTATTTATCTGAAATTTCAGTCTTATAGAGGTTGTAATCTGTTTCATGTTTGAACAGCATTAAAATAAAATATTAAGGCTTAATGTTCCGTTCATATAACATTCTTCCATGCTCAAGGTGTGAATCCTAAAAAAAAAAAAAAAAAAAAAAAAAAAAAAAAAAAAAAAAAAAAAAATCGATTCTGCCGATTATTGAATCGATTCGAGAATCGCGCGATGTAGTATCGCGATATATCGCCGAATCGATTTTTTTTTTAACACCCCTACTGTTGAGCATGCCATAGAATGTTAGAAAATCTTGCAATGGAGATCTTCGTCTTAGGGACATGTGCTTTCATTGTTGTGACAATGACATAATAAAAAATGAAAACAACGCACTCAGCATTTGCCATTGTGATAGATGACCAAGCAAAAATTGAAAACGGGCACCGGGGAGGGGAGGTGAGGTGCCCCTGCTGATTGTTACCGCAGACACAATTTAAATTATACTTTTTCATTTATTATTAATAGAATTTGTGCCATGGATTTATTATTTTTGTTTCCCTGTTGGCCTGAACTGACTATGTTCTAAAGCAGTGGTGTCCAAACTACGGCTCGGGGGTCATTTGTGGCCCGCCGTCTATTTTTTAGTGGCCCGCGACATATGCTAAAAACGGCATTTGACTCAGTTCAAATAAAATAAAAACAAACATTTTTTGGAGATGGTCAAAGTAAGAAGGGAGGGTGTCAAAAAACACAGGTGCAATTAAAGGTTATTTTAGTTAACTCAAACTAACAAAACAGCTAAAACTAAAATTCAAAAAACAATTTTGTTAACAAAATAAAATAAAAACGAAAATGCTTTCTAAAAAAAAACAATAACTAAGTGAAATTACATTAATTAAAATAAATTTTATGTTTACAAAACTAACTAAAATTATAATTATAGCAAAAATGTACTTCGTTTTCGTCTTTGGGGTGATTTTTTTTATAGATTTATTTTGATATCAACCAAAATAATGAGGTTTGAAAGTATGTCACACAGAAGTGACGTCATCTAGCAACAGCCAATAGAAAAGCAACCTCAGATAACGTCGCTCCCATGGTGTTTTTTAAAATATTGTGCACAAGTAATACACATAAAAAAAAACGAATACTAATACCGAAACTAACAAACTAAACTAAAACTGAGCATTAAAGAACTAAAACTAATAACAACTAACTAAAATGAAAAATTCAAAAACCATAATAACCCTACTGCCATATTACAAATAAAATGGTTTATATACTGTAGCATTTTTCTTAGTATGAAAAACACAAATAAATTACTTGTACAATTTTTAGGACTAAACACAATTTCAAACATTATGTGGCCCTTGCGTCCTTCTGATTTTCTGTATGTGGCCCTCAAACGAAAAAGTTTGGACACCCCTGTTTCTAAAGCCTTAGTTAGTTGATGATATCAGGACTGGTGCCTAACAATTTACAAAAACTGTTCCTTATATTTTTGTGTGCACGGACCTGTGCCACTTCAACAAAACAACGTTACTCACCCAAAATAAGAAGCTGAAAAAGAAGAGGAAATATCGAATCCAGGGGTTGACAAAGGAGAAAGTCTCCGCTCGATCCAGATGATGTTTCCTGTCCATTGCTTATTTCTGCTCTCCCAGTCTGGCACATCAAAGCACAATGAGTTAACCTCCAAAAGAGCAATCAGATGGGCTATGCAGATAACAGCCATACGGAGTCCGCCAGGAGAGGGTTGCGGTCTGGGCGTTAGGTTGTCTGAAAACAAGAGGAAGGGGGCAGTGGCGGGATCACATCATGCTGGTGTGGTCCAGAAGCCTCCACACTGACCTCAAGGTCACAATAAAGAAACAGATTTGTGAGTGACTGCAGCTGAATGGCATTTCGTCCACTTTTACATCAAAATTCTAGCTTTCTGTAGATGTTTAATCTTTTAGTGTTATCGATTTGGGGGGGTTTGGTCTAGAATATAAACTAGGAGCCTTCTTCATGCGAGACGCAATGCTAGCTGGGAAAAAAACAACAACAATTTTCACTGTATGTAGTCAAGGTTGTCAGGGCAGCGTGGCAAACTTGAGATTAGCACATCTGCCTCACGATCGTGGAATTTGTTTTCCACATACTTTGCCGAGCTTCCTTTGGTGCTCGGCTTCCTTTTATATTAAAAAAAAAACAAAACTTTTGGTTAATTAATGCTGCAATTTATCAATATGAATTTGAGTCTGAATGGCTGTTTGTCTTAATGTGTTTGATAGATACTAGTTTATGGTGTACCCAAAGTCAACAGGGATAAGCTCTTGCTCACCTGCAGCTGCAACACTAATGAGGTGTGTTAGTTTTTTTGTGTGCTATTTTTCTTAAAATTAGATGAATTATTTAGAGCTTCAAACAACTATTCGTTTAAAGACAATGTCAGGCCAACCCACCTCATACCAAAAATAACAATGACATTCAAGTATGATTCCACTGAAGCAAAAAGACATCTAAAATACTTTTCATACTACTCTGGCTCAGGCTGAATGACGACAGCACCCCAATTGCAATATAAAGTGCTGATGTAAGAGAAGGAGGAGTACTTTAAAAATAAATGTAGTTATTCAAGTCATCCAAGTATCATAATATTCATTTCATTTGTTCATTTATTTCAGGCAATAATCAACAATATTAGTCATGAAAGTAAGTAACGTAACTTATGAATTACTCCAATAGCAAATACCGGTACTATGTTTAAAAGAAAGACCAAAAATTATTTTTTCACAAAGATGTCATTTTCAATTTAGCTTTGTTTTCCAAAATAAATCAAATGTTTTAATATGAATGATTCAGCACAAAGATATTCAGTCTGCTTTCATTGAAGTAGACATTGGAGAATATTTACTGATGAAAAGCTGAAATTCTGATTGGTGATGCTTGTGTGCTCTCAACAGAATATTTTTGTAATTTGAGGCGAGGTGCTGTCACAGCAGACGTCAAACAACGCTCGTTTCCATGGTAAGCCCCGCCCCACAACACATACACAATGAATAAGTTTGACCAATATCGATACCTTTCTTCCAAATCTATTAATTGTTTGTAAACTGTCGAACCAAATGGTTTGACGGTAAATTTCTAGCACGCCGGTCAGATCAGCACACAACAGTATTTAATGTGGCTTAAAAAATAAGAGAAGGGATACAGGCCCTTTCTGACACCTGACTGCATTGCCAAAGGTACACAAGTACATGACAAAATGTATTAAATTGGGCAAAACCCTTAATCCCATCATAGCTTTACCTCTGGTGGAATGTAACTAAAATCGGAACTTAATCTTGTGATCCACATTAGTCATTTAGAAATGTGTTTAGCGAGCAAGGCACACAATCTTTCTCCTGGGGGACCCTCAGGCATCCCCAAGCCAGATGAGTATGATCCTCCCGCCGTGTCTGGGGTCTGCTTCTGCCTTCTGGCGCTGGGACACAGATGGGAGAAAACATCCTAAAAAGAAAACAGCTTCAACTGACTGCTATGAATGTGGAAGAGCAGCTTTAACACTGAGCTGTCTTCTGAGCTGCTCACCTTCTCTCGTATCTCTAAGAAAAAGGATGAGCAGAAAAACACGTTTCGGCTCTTGTGCCCATGTTGTCAATTCTCTTTCACTATTATGAACCTTAATGTCATTTTTTATCTTTGTTAACAGGAGCCTACTCTTCATATAAATACCATATTTTGAGTTGTGAAAAATAGGGTTATTTTTTATTTTTTATTATTATTATTATTTTTTCCATCTGCATATCGTTCAAGGTTAGTTTGGGTCAGTTGTTCAACCTATTCGTTGTGTGTCGCCGTGGGAAGGCAGTGTGCATGGCAACATGCGGCGATTAATATTTATTGACTAACAAAAAATAAATAAATAAATATTTATTGACTGGAGCGACCGGCCATCGGCGGGAAAATGAACTGGGCATTTGGGAAACTCATGAAATTCACGATGGCCAGTCTGGCCCAAGTGTCAGATGTCTGGTCATTTCTTTCATTATCCATCCATGATATGTATGAACCAGTATAGTGCTGCGTTCATCCCCTCTAGCGTAATAAATGAATAAATGAATAAATAAATAAATAAATAAATAAATAAAAGTGTCCCAAGGCATTGCGCTCCAGTTATAATTTCGTAAGGTAAGGTTTATTTTGAAGTTGGCCTTGTAACCGCATTGACAAATATTCCCCACAATGTAAACTGTTTATTTATTTATGTTGTTAATATTGTTTACTGAATGAGAGATTAGCGGATAAAAAATGACAGATCTCGCCTGAATCAGGAGAGGTGGCAAGTATGACGAACTTTGTACATACAGGATACTAAACAAATTCTACTGTATAAAACAGGTTATAAAGTTGAGTAATTCATCAAGAATCAGGTATTGAAACTATGTCCACGACTTAACATGCAAATATTTACTACAGTAATTACCAGTCGCCTTTATGAATTTTCAAAAATTACATTTTTATTTCCAAATATCATAAAATCGTAAAAATAATAATAATCATCATAATCATTCAATATACATTTTTAAAAAATGGGTCATTTTTAATAAAATCTCAACAAGAAATGGGAAAAAACAAAAAATGAAACAATAAAATATTGAAAATAAAGGGGTAAAACAGTCAAAATACATTGATTGTAGTATTACGTTGTAACATGACAGAAATGGGTTAGTTGCACTTACACCGGGTCTTAACTACCCAATACTACGAGTAGGCCTAATTTTTTTTTTTTTTTTTTACAAACTTGGAATGGTAGGACATGATATGCAGACATAGTAAAATGAGTTGATTTAAGTAGGTAAAAATGCACAAAGGAGTTTTTGCACTTTATGCTGGTTTCTTGTTGTTTTGTGCCATCCTAGAACAGCATTTTTTATGCAAGTGAGCCTTTTGCACTGAAAAAAAAAAGAAAAAAAAAAGAACACATCTTGTGGTTATTTATTTGCTGTTTGCTTCAAACCGTTTGTTGCCAGGTTAGGATACTGAAACGTATATGTGTAGAGAAATGTATTATGAAAAATGAAACATTAAGAACACGTAATTTGGACATATGCATATATTCGTCAATAGCACATTGGTCATACATCTGGTAAGGAAATGTGTGGCCCCTGAGTCGCACTGATAAAAAATTGCGGAGCCAGCCAGCCAATTGACGTTGCCGATCCCTGCTCTATACAATATGTGCCTGCAGAGTATTTGTCTTCTTTGACGCAGCTAAAGGCACTCAGGAAGCACTTTGCTTTGTTGTCAGCATTAGCATTCTTTGCGCACAGATGGCGGAAATGCCTTCTCCTTATTGATCGCTTTTCACAGAATCAGTTGACATTGACGGACTGTTATTTCAATTGAAAACATTTTTATTTGATTAAAATACAATCAAATAAAGTTATTAATGTTTTTTTTTTTAATCCTCACAGTTTGACAAACAAACCAAGAGGCATCTTTTTGATTGTTTAAATCCACTGTGATAATGTGACTTTAGCAGGTGCTGGTAAGCTCTGAAGAAAGAAAGAAAAAAAAAACATTTCACTTTCATGTCCAACAGTGTGAATGTTCTGTTCTTTCGAAGTGGCACACCATTGGCTCGTATTCTCTTAAGAAGGAAAAGGTGCTTTTCTGGCTGCGCGGATTGTCCATTTTCTGAAGTGTGTCATTTAAGCGCCTTCATCCACATACGCAGTCTGAGTGGGAAAACGCATTATCCTGCCACTGATTTAAATGGAAATGTTTTTATTCAGGCTGTTATACATTTTATACACTGACTGTTCCTTCCTTTCATTTGTATCTACTCCACTTGTCCCCAAGATTTTGGAAGAATCAGTTTTGGTTCTCACAGTGATTTGTAAGTCTCACCATTTGTGATTGGTAGTAGACGTAAAACTCCCCACGGTGGCGACATCTTGGACAAGTTTGACCTGAGTAGTGCCTATTGGTGAGAGTCAGTCTGGAGCACTCGCTGACCAAACAAAACTGCACCAGCACCTGAACTTCTTCGTCCTAGAAATTCAGCTTGCTTTCACAATCCAATGACAAATTTGATTTTTTTTTTTTTTTATACTTAACTTATACTGTACTTTAACCAATAGCACAGCATTTACCAAGCTCTCAATCAGTTTACTTCAATGTAGTGTGCGTGGGCATATTAATTTTTGACAGGCAAAGCCAATTGATTTCAATTAGCCGCAGCACTTCAGGAACACTTTATTTCATTGTATTTTTTTTTAATTATGGCCCTCCAAACATGCATAAGCAAAGGGTTCTAATTAAATTACTTTTATTGGATTTAAAAACACATGCTCTTTGAATTTCAATGGCACTCACAAATCTCTGGAAAATTATGTATTCCCTAATTTCTAGACCGCTTCCTATGCAAATGAACCACATCTTTTTTGAAATAATAATTACCTTCAATCATCAGAGTACACTGTGTATTGGTGCCAACTCAACCTACTACACAGGGCACAAACATGTACGCTGACATACAGACATTTGTTATACTTACACCATCACTGGTTTAATCCGCACTTGCCGCACAGAAGTAACGGAAAGTTAAGTGCTACCCCATCAGTGAGATGTTCAAATTCACATGAATGAAATGAGGAAGGTGAGGTGAAAAGCGAGGCTGTCCACCCCATGGACTCATGGAAAATAAGTTATATTCACATTCCATTCTGTTCACTTTATTTGATGGCGTTTCTCATACAAAATTATCTGTACAAAGGCTTGTGTATATATTTAAAGATATGTTTATTTTGCATAGAAAGAACAGTGATGAAAATCAAAAGGTCAGGATGGAAAGCCACAATAAACTCCACTTACAATTACTCTAAAAATGGGATTAAGCTGCATACAGAAATACTCTGTGCTGTAGAAAATTCACTTTCATCATGCTTTTCTTCTTCTTTTCCTAATCTGTCTCACTGATTACAACTGCACAGATGTTAGCTTCTCTAAGAATCTTTGGGTATCACAGGTATTTTGTTAGTTTATTTGCTTTTTTAAAATGCTATTTTTATCACAGGCTGCTCATGAAATTTGCGCTTGTGATTTAAGACAAGTGCTTTTCTGACCACATTAAAAACAATAAATAAATACGCATCAAGCGTACGGCTTTCAGCTTTGGCTACGCTATACAACATACAGTGAACATGTCTCATTAAAAATAAAAGACAATAAGTGGGTGGCATTGGGGAATTTTGTGACACTCTCCTTTATTTGAAAAATAGTTGATTCTAAGAAGAAAGCGAAGTTAAGTGCACCACTTATTCAGAGTGCTTTCACATGTAGCAGAAAAAAATAAACTCCACAGGACAAACAATGCTGGCAAGTATCAGGTAGTGGCATCCAACTCAACACAACATCAAACACAACATTTTTAGAGCACACGTCTCAGATATTCAGCTTAGGCAAAGGCAGGTCGGAGAATTAGGAGATCAAAGAAGTAATATGTCAAAGGTGGCAAAAACACACGCACGCACGCGCACACGCACGCACCCACACACACACGAATAACGTTTTTAAAATTCTCCGCAGCAGACAAAAGCCAATTACTGCATGTGCTTTCTTCCTCCATCTCTGTGGGTGTTTCCACAGATGAGAGGGAATTATTTCCACTTTCATTTTCTTTCCAAGAAAACATACAAGATGCAAATGCAGTCAAATATGATATTTAAAAAAACAACAACATACAAAAAAAAAACACATTTACATAAATGTACACTGCTGCTATCGTTGAGAAGAAAAAAAGCAGCTGTCACATATGAGGAAATGAAGAATTGGCATGTGGGTGTTTTTTTGCATTTTAAAATGAGAAAACTCAGGCATCCTTACTAGAGGCAATCAGTGGGTTCAAAGAAACAACCTGAAAATGACAATGTCACCCCTTTGTCACCTTCTTCAGAGTTCCATAATTAGTAAACCCTTACAGACACCGTCTTAAACATGTTAACCATTTCACAGCACCATTTCTTGTGTTACCCATATTCCTTGTCTTATTAGACACTCTTAACTCATTTACTCCCAATAACGTATAAATATGTTCTTTTAATGTTCAAAGTGTCCCAAAGACGTATTTATACGTTTGTTTTTTGTTTGTTTTTTATGCTAGAGCATACAGAAGGCTTTGATGCAGCCTCTCAACTGCAAAGAACGGTTGCAGAAATGGTAGTTATTACACAAACGGCCAGCAGGTGGGAGCAGAGCAAAGGAGATCAACCAGGGCCATGTAGAAAAAAAAAAAAAAGCTCAATTACTTACAATTTTAAATAGATTTGTGAAAACTGATGAAACTTAGCTCTCTTCTAATGCTAATTGCTGCAAAACGGAAACAGATAGAAACATACTTTTTTTTTTCCTGATGAAAGAAGAGACTTTAATCTTTTTTTTGATAGGTTGCATGCTTTTATAACAATAGAACACAATATTCTGTGGGCCTTGCAAAATCAGTCAAAATCCAGTAAAACAGCCGGGAGCGAACGGGACTGCTTCTGCGAAAATGGCTGGTAGTGAATTTAAAGGGGAGCTCAACACATACATTTTGTTTACAATATGCTGTATGCATCCCCGCTAGTGTAAACATGGCGTTGTGATTGATACTGCGTTTATGGAATATAAACGAAGCAGAAAAATCTGTCCTTGTTTTCCACCTTTTTTCTGTGTTTGGTCATATGACATTTGCAAGGTGAGCCGTGATTGGTCGATAAAGCAAGTGACAAAATGGCCGCCCCCAGAGATGGCTATAAAAAGTTGGATTTTGCGGTTTAATTCATATTGCACAAACACAAATATTAATCAGAATGCCATGCTTATACTAGCGGGGGGTGCGTAGAACATAATATTGGTAAGAACATTTTGGGGTTGACTTCTCTTTAAGGAAGCAATTTCTTTAAAGCATTCTAATAAATGTTGGTATGTTCCACGGTAACCTGTGATATGCATTTACATTAAGAAAGGCTCTGATTAATTTGTAACATGGAACTTGTAAAAATGTCTTTTTTTCTTCACATCACTTTTATTTATTTTTCAACCTTGGCTTTCTAAATAAATAGTAAATTGTACTGTAGCGTCCTCACACCTACATGTAGGATTAATGTAAACACATTCATTGCCAGACCAGAAAAAAAAAAATGCATCATTTGACGTCTTTTTCCGTCAATGGCAGTGAATGAGTTAAACATGGTAAAAATCAATGAAGCAATTATAAATTGTTGATATAATGTACAGCAGGGGTGTCCAAACTTTTTCCTCTGAGGGCCACATACAGAAAAATAGAAAGCTGCAAAGGCCACTTTGATTTTTTTTTCTTAGTTATTTATTAACACATTCATTGCCAGACCAGAAAAAAATGCATCATTTGACGTCTTTTTCCGTCAATGGCAGTGAATGAGTTAATGAACTGGACATTGTTTATCCGTGTAATGGGCCTCACACCGTGTCACGTTTATAAGACGGAAGCTCATGATCATTCCGTCACATTATAATTCAATTGAACTTGATAATAAGAAGGAGCCGAGACAAGTGTGAAGTACTGAAAACCATTTGTGGGATTCAAGCAGTGCTTCATGACACATTTCCACCACTATCAAGTCAGACGTAATTGTCTTTAGTGCCTGTAGCTGTGCTAAGACAACATTTTTACACCTTATTAAGAGGAACATTGCGTTTGACTAATCCCTTAGCAAAGGAACACTTAATGATGTCATGTTCTCACAACAGGTCTTCGTTGTGAGAGGGGGAAAAAGGCAGTAAGAAGAGCCGACAACATGAAAAACTCACTAAAAAAAAACAACAGTCAAACAGCGACAGCCAATCTGTACAAAAATAACAGCATTAAACATCGTTTGTTGAAACAGCATTCATCCTCAGATTGCGAAGGAGCATTTACAAAGCCACGAAGATGCGAAGAGTTGAGAGGGAGTTCATGCTGAGATGAGCATCGCTGCTATTCAGGCGTTGAGAGTTTTGATCTTGTGTGTCAAATGTCTGACACCAAATGTCTTTGTTTTTGCTAAAAACGGGTTCAGTGAAGACTCTAATTGTTCGTAGGCGTGAATGAGAGTGTGAATGATTGTTTGTCTAGCCTGGATGTGCCCTTCATTTGTCTCTCGCCCCAAAATCAGCAGGAGAGGCTCCAGCTCCCCCACAAGCACTCGAGAATGGATGGCTGGGCGACATTGCAATATGCATTCAACATCTTGCCTCCAGTCAGGCTAGCATGCCATCTGACTGACTGAACTGTCACAGCTGTTTCCTCTCCAGTCTCTCCAGGGTTTGGGTATCCCCCCCCCCCCCCCGCACAGCAGCTCTTCGACTTTGTGTAGTGCTCCCAATTGTAAATAAGGGATGTGCCGAGAGTTTGCGCAAGCGGCCGAGCGGAGGAGCCGTGCCCACTCGTGCTTGCGCTGTACATCAGCAGCTGTCATGTTCCGCCCGATGGACACGACCAGTCGAGTCAGAGCATATGGACCACGAAGTGAATCAGTGCCAGCGAGGTCGCTGCATGTCAGTGTAATTCTTTTGCATCCTGTCGCACCAAGCTCAGAAAACTCAAAATCAAAGGTTCTATCTATAAGATGGTCGGGAAGAAAGCGTCGAGAAGTCGGATATGTTCTTTCTTCCAGTTAACTTCCAGCATGAAAACAAGAGTCCACATTAAAATGAATTCAACTTTGGTTGCATTTCGTGATGATCTCATACAGGCTGTGAGGTTAGAAGAATGTGGAATCAATGCAAATATGAGAAGATTCTTTGTTATAGAAGCAGTCTTGTGTCAGAGGTCCAAAGATGCACTTGGAACAACATTTCAATTATTTTTCTTCCAGCACCAGCAAAGAAATGTTGCCACTTGGGTGTTCAGATAACAGTTACATTGCTCACACTATGTCTAACAATATGATTCCTGAATTCTAAAATTGAAGAGAATGTCATACCACTTGATCTAAATTTTACCTGTCCATCATTCTTTGTATGTATTGATAGCAGTCCAGGTACTTTTAAGTGTACCTGTATTGATTGTGTGTTCAGATGGGACACTGGGAAAACTGCTCTTAATTATTATTATTTTTATTATTTAGAAATTTAGAATGGATTCACAATTGGTTAAACCACACTTGAAACTATTGAACTCCTATTGCAAACTATATCTATTTGTAAAGACTACAAATTTACAGTGCTAGTGTTTGAAATAACCCCCCCAAAAAAAATCCAACAGCTCAATTGCTTTTTTTCAGGGCCATCTACTGAGAGTTTGTACACTTTTCAAATACAAATACATTTGCGCTAACTCTTTCCTTATTAGTTTAAAAAATGCTTGTACTCTTGAGAAAATGGCCTCTCAATTTGATAAGGACATGATACAACAGGGAGGTATGCAAAACTCTTTCAATATTGGTAAGAGGAGTTATAATCTGTGTGACATAATTAGGGGTGTAAAAAAACCCAGATTGGAATCGGAAAATTGGTTTTGATTTGAAATATGGAAGTGCATTGAATCAAACCGAATCATTCCACTTACCGGTATATAAATATACCGGATACAGTATGTTCAAATGAAATGCCCCGTTTAATAATCAAATTGTAGTTCCAACACAATACAATTCCGTTCCGCTTTAAAATCGAACAGTCCTTGAATCGTGTTTCAACTCATGTATCAAGATGCGTATTGAATTGTCTCTTATTGGAAAGATGCACACCCTTGGAGTTAATGCCACAAACACTAAAATAAATGATTGTTATTCAAATAGCAGAAATTTTGTTTTAAATCCTATGAAATATTAGAACTATAGAACTTAGAACTATCGTGACTGTAGTGAGCTATTCAGTGTCAGTAGGATTTGCACCAGCCAAGAACAACTCAGGATGATAAACGGTGGTAACCAAATATTTTGGAAGAAGTAGCTATGTAGGATTTAAAAAAACATCCATCTTAAGTGGTGATGCAAGTACGATTTCAAGGTATCGGTACTCGTGATGATGACAGATACCAGTATCAGTGATTCTGTTTTACGATCAGGAACTAGAAGAATTGAAATTACTATTAATTCCATGCTATTTTAAAGAAAAATGCTTTATTGGGATATATAGGGTCTTTAAAATATCTCTCATCTTTTTTTTCTTTTTTTTTTAAATTATGTATCAAAAGATCTAGTGGTTGCCCTGCGATTGGTTGGCAACCAGTCCAGGGTGTCCCCCGCCTACTGCCCAGAGCCAGCTGAGATAGGCGCCAGCAGCCCCCGCGACCCTTGTGAGGAATAAGCGGTCAAGAAAATGGATGGATGGATGGAAGATCTAGTGGTATCTGAACTTGCTATAAGTATTAGTGACTACTCAAGAGTTGAGTATGTACTGGTATCGGTCTAAAAAAAAGGTGGCATTGACCATCTTAAATAATGAAAAATAGTGTTTCTCTCCTGGATATTAAACTCAATGCCAATTGGGAAAAGTAAAATCCTATTCGGACCTGGGAATCTTAAGAAAATAGCTAAAGTATCCATTTTTACAGTACAAATATGTGCTATCTCGAGGGATTTTTTTTATTATTAACACATCTTTTGAAGCTATCTGCCCATGTTTGTCCTAATTGAAGTTACATCAATAAATTCCACCCCTTCCAATTTAGTGCCGTCTACATTTCCACTGTAAGTTAGTGATGTTCACTGCTACTGGCAAGGTGTGAAATACTGCACAATACAGATTGCTGATGTTACATGTGCATCCCACCTAAGGCCATTTCCCTTGCAGTCACCGCAGCAGACACAGAAGCAACCTCAAGTATTTTCGGTGTTTAAGGAGGCAGATTGATTCTCCAGCTTCTTGGGAATATGTGATAAACAGTTTCAAATAGATGTTTCCTTTCGGGCATGTTGCCATAGCTATCCATCTCAGCTTTGATCGACCTCCTCTCCCACCACCCTGTCCAACTGGCTGCCTGGAAGCAACAAGGCACAAGAATAGGAGTGGTGGAAAAACCACGGGCGTGTCGTGAGTGGGAACATCATCGGGGATGTTGTCTGAGGAAATCCCCTCTTTTGTTGGGTTTGGTTAGAACAATTATCCATCCATCCATCCATTTTCTTGCTTATTCCTCACAAGGGTCGCGGGGGCTGCTGGCGCCTATCTCAGCTGGCTCTGGGCAGTAGGCGGGGGACACCCTGGACTGGTTGCCAACCAATCGCAGGGCACACAGAGCCGAACAACCATCCACACTCACACGCACACCTCGGGACAATTCGGAGCGCCCAATTAACCTGCCATGCATGTCTTTGGAATGTGGGAGGAGACCGGAGTACCCGGAGAAGACCCACGCGGGCACGGGGAGAACATGCAAACTCCACCCAGGAAGGTCCGAGCCTGGACTCGAACCGGAGACCTCAGAACTGGGAAGCGGATGTGCTAACCACTCGACTACCGTGCCGCCTAGAACAATTATTGATTTGAATATATGGCAGTGGTTGCTGATGTCAGACTGTTGCATTTAGGTTCCGTTGGGATTTTGACACACACAAAATTATAATACTATATTTACAGCTTATTTCTAAAAAAATGTTCTTCTCAGAGCATTGCTACTTTTTTCTTCTTGATTTGACCATTTTTGCTTGAATGCTCCTTTGAGGAAATTTAAAGATAAAACAAAGGAGTTTAGTTTACCCCCTGACTCAAAGAGACTGATGAGGGGAGGACAAATGTGCGACAGTGGATTATGAAAGAGAAAACCTTTTGCCGCCTCCACTAACACAATTTATGATATCAGCATGAATACTGCTTTTCCCTCTAGTGCCCATGATTTTCTGTGTTTTTATGCCCTTCTTTTTCTAACCTTTGCAGTGTGGAACAATGTGATAAAACACACGCATACACCACAATTTACTTTGTACTCTCAAAGGGGAAATTTCATCACCCAGGATCTTTCTCTTGACAGTCCTGGTGGAGCTTTAATAAACAACCATTTTACACAATTTATATTGTCTCTGTGGGAATTGTGTTGATGCCGCTGTGTGGCAGCACGATGCGCGTGTGTGTGTTTTTACCCTGGCAGATTTGTACCTTTACCCAAAGAATAAAAGCGGAATTTAGTACAAAATGATTCTTCTCCCTTTAATAACTTTCTTCAATCCCACTCACTTTACCCAAAATGCTAGTCAAGGGGAAAATATATGAGTCATGGATCATAATAAACACCATCCTGACATGTCTATGCTCCTCACGTCAAATGCAACACACACTATATTGTACTTACATTCCACAGGAGCATCACGCACATACAAAAATGTATTTTGAAAAAAAATGGGTGATAAGGGATTTGAAGGAAAATCGGTGCAGTAGAAAACTAGCATGCCATTTTGGATCTTTTTTTCCATTTACAAAGGAAAATGGGGGACATTGTTTTTTTTTTTTTTTTTTAATATATATAAGCATAAATGAAAGACAAATACTCCACAAGAAATAGGTGGGGAGGCATTTTATGTTCTTTTCCCCAATGAGTGGGGAGTGTTAGCAGAAGTCTTAAATGTCTTTGTGCGCTTCCCTCCAGCAAATTGTTATTCCGAGCAAAATAAAAAAAAAAAAGAAAAAAAAAAGGAGTGACAACTAACAGGATTCTCTTCGGTGCCAAATGACTTGTCCTTTCTCCTCTTCCAGTTGTGTTACTCTTTGGCAAAAAATGAGTGGCGAAAGGAGAGAGCCCAGAGCGGCGACACGTGGAATTTGCACACAGAGTCTGGGAAGAGAGTCAAAGGATCCTTGTAAAGTAGCGGTGGCGGCGGTGGTGGGGAGGAGGAGGTACATGTAATCAGAGTTCCATCCCTTCAGGAATTGACAGACTTTTCCGGGGGCTAGGCATCGTACTTCTTCCCTGTTCTGTGGATGTGATGGAAAAGCGTCATGGAGAACGCCATGCCCAGAAGCTGCGCCGCAAAAGAAAAGGAGACAGAATGAAAAACATGTTTACGTGTGATATATGTGAGCACATTTCGAGGTACAATTACTCCCGCTGTGAGGCACCAGCACATTTCCATTCACTCGCCTACAAATGGAGAATTTCTGAGAGAAAATGGTGGGCGCAAGCATTAAGTTAAAGAAGTAAACGGAGATGGCCTAGTAGGCAGGGTACTGTCTCTTTGAAGACGCCATTACCCATCCTATTTGTACATCAAACAGTGGCAAGGCTCATCCTAATACCTTTATCTGCTGAAGCAGAGAGCATCTTAGTACACCTCACTGTCAAGCAAACGTGAAAGATATTTTAACTGCTTAGGAAAATCACGCTGTCGATGAACAATGTCTGGACATAGTCATGCATTTAGACAGCTCATTTGACACCATTTTATTGATATTTAGCTCCAGATGTGGCAAAAGTACTCATTCTGTACTTGACAGTACATTCTGTACTGTGTAAAAATGACTCAGGTAGAAGTCGTGATTCACCTTCTTTACGTAATTTAAAAAAAATCACATTCAGAAATGCACCTAAACCTGTATACTGTATTATTCAAGATTCATATATGCTTTATACAAGTACAACAGAGCCTCCTATGTGCCAACACAAGGGTATACTATTTAGAAAGAAATCTAACGATCAAATTTAGATCACCTATGTCACACAAGCTGAATCTTAACCTGCTGTGACTCACAGTTACTCTTCAGTAGGAGTACACAGCACGTGACTATTTTCATAGACAGTGCACGTAAAAACAGGCACATCTTCATTTTTGTGCCGAGGCAAGTACACTTTACCATATTTTGCATCGGTGGGTGTTCCGGCGGACACGCCCGACACATACGACAATTTGGTGACAGAAAGTGGACTAGAATTTAAACCAGCTAAAAGCAGGTCTAAATTGTGGCGCAGGTGGTGTAATGCAATTTTGGTGGATTGGAGAAAGGCACAGGGAGACACAATTCTAAACTACGTGGACATGTGTAGTGGATGACTTTGTATATCATTGATAAATATGACAACAGCCTCCGTCAATCCATCTGAATCATTGTAGAAATCAATTAATTGAACTCATCATTATTTATCATCTTTTGTATGTATATATATATATTTTTTATCAGCTAGGCAAGTAGACATCTTCTTGCGGTTCCTTTTAAACAATATACGTGTGCTGATCTCGTGCATCTACATGCCATGCTGAATTTAAAAGGAATGAGAGGAGCTGCTTCCGTTGGATGGCAAACAAGTCAGCTGTGTTCCCTCCCACAATGGTGCAAATACCTCTTTCTAACTGTGCCCATATTCCAAAAGAAAGAAAACTCCACCCATGCACACACTTTGCTCTTTGCACTTGACAAATGTTTAAAAGACATGTTTAAAGTAAAAAAAGAGACGAGGAATAAGACTCATTCAAATCTAAAGTTTCGGACAGACCTGTCACATTCCTTACTAGGGGTGTGAATTGCCTAGTACCTGACGATTCGATTCGTATCACGATTCACAGGTCACGATTCGATTCGATACCGATTAATCCCGATACGAATTTATAAGTCGATTGTTGCGATTTTTTTCATTCAAATTTAGAAAATACTAATCAGTACGCTTGTAGAGTGTAAGATTTATATGAAAATGTATTAGTTTGAACAGCATTAAAATAAAATATTAAGGCTTAATGTTCCGTTCATATAACATTCTTCCATGCTCAAGGTGTGAATCCTTAAAAAAAAAAAAAAAAAAAAAAAAAAAAACGATTCTGCCGATTATTGAATCGATTCGAGAATCGCGCATGTAGTATCGCGATATATCGCCGAATCGATTTTTTTTTAACACCCCTATTCCTTACAGAGGTAAAGTTTTGTTTTCAACTTTTACATTGACAGTGAGAGTTGTTTAGAAGAAGTAGGAATTACAGTGAAGAAAGTACGACTGCGTGTTGTCTGTCAAAAGCTGTTGGAGTAAACATCGAGCTAATAAAAAAGGTTTCTTCACAGATGACCGGTGCAGCTCTGAGACGAATGATAGCTTTTGTCAAATTGAGTAGGACAGGTACTTCTCTAGCGATGAGAAAGAATACTGTAGAGATGTAGGAATCACTGAGGAGGAACTTCCAAGACTTATTGTCCTATTAAATGTGTATCATGAAATGTTGGAGACTTGTGATGTATTTTTATGAAACTTTGTTTGCAAAGGCAACAACCCTGTGTGTAGTAGTTCACAGGCTGTGTTCTATTAATGTTTGTACTTTTAGATCGCTAACCCTTCCTACATTCTCCCTCATATGAACTAGGCGATTTTCTAGTGCAGAAAGTTTTCTAACTCGAGAGACAAGATGGCATCTACTGTCATCGTCAAATTTGAAAGCGCAGCATGAGGAGGCCCCAACTGAATGTGTTTGCATACAGACACAAAAACTGATGTCAGGCAAGCCAATGTGCAGTTTGAGTCTTTATCAGAGTCTGTGAAGAGGACCGATATCTGTCACTTTCACACTTGTGCTTGTGTGTGCGTGTGTAGGAGACGTGCACAATTAAAAGACGGATGTTAACAGGAGCATGTGATCTTTTCACAAAAGGTGACAACCTCGGGTGCAACATCTTAGGCTTAGAATAGCAGAATACTCACATGTTAAAAGGAAAAAATGAGCAGTAAATCCACTTGAATATTGGGGGGCATGAGGAAATTCTTAGTACGTCTGGTGTGAGACACAGTGGTTGTCTACAACGCTATATTCCTTGCTATTGGTTTACCAGAATTGTTGATGTGTACATAATGAAGTCTACTAAATAAAACTTGCATTCTATTTAAAAAAAAAAAAAAAAAAAAAAAAAAAGGTGGTTAGGTGCAAGAGTATTTGGGTAATAAGATATTTGTATGATTTGAGGTTATCAGCATAAATGACAAATCGATAAATGGTAAACGTGGATCTTCTGAACACACATAGAGCTACACACAAATCGCATCTTGATTGTTTTATTTCAAATCCATCGCTGTCAGTTCAGTCTTATACGCTTTATGAATGGGTGTCATTTTGACAAGGTTGTTATTTGTATGCAAACCTTTTCAAAAACTCAAAAGAGACACATCATTGTTTGTACTTGATTGTTGTTTAGTACGTAATTGTACACAAAGGGTAGCAGTCAAAGTTTCCAGGTTGAATAGTTCATTTCTACAAAGTATTTGTTCAACCAACTTTAATGAAAGACACAGTCATTTTTATTTTTTATCATATCGATTTGTATGTAGCGCCGTTAACACATACACCTGAGTTTTTTTCCCTTTCTTTCTTTGTATGCCTTCTGATGGATTCCCACTGCCTGCTTGGAGCAAATTCATTGTGCTTTGAGTCTCTCAGACAGGACCGGTGCAGGGGAAAAAAAAAATAAAAAAAATAGTGGCCTCAATATTTTCAAGATGTAGGCGCCCAGAACGGCCACTGAGGTCAAGCCTTACAAGTTACACGGAGGCACATAGGATTAAAGGCCATTTGATGCAGACGTGTTACAACGTAGGCAGACGAGGACAAAAGCAGCAGCACGGAAGTTGGCACCAAAATATCAATGTACCTCCTACCTGCACAACCAAGATGACCATGCCTATGGTTCCCAGCAGGTGCTTGTTGTCATCAAGCCATTCCTCTACTTTCTCAAAGCAACCCTAGATGGAAGACAATATGAGAAAAACTCAACCAAGCAGATATTTTTCACAATTATACAATGGGCGAAAGAGCATTGACCTTGTATGTGAGGCGTAACACAAGTGAATAATGAATTGTGAATTTTACATCGAGATTTATGGGTCACAGACAGATTATGCGTTCCTGAGATGTAAAATGTGCGCCCTGGTTCATTCAGAGGTCATCGTACCAATATTGAGATGGGTTCATGTTGCGTTCAGCTGCAAAGCGTTGATCCCTTTCTGTGGCAGCGATAGGACATCACTGTGCTGTGGGGTCATTTTCTTGGGGGCGGGATTTCAGGATTTCATTGCTGTGCTATTCCAGTGGGCAAGCTCAATGTCTACTTAAGCTCAGTTGGCAATTAGGTAATTCCTTTCTTTGGACTGGACTAAACACACAACAGAGCACTACGGCAGATCAGATTTGTAATAGGAGGAAATTGGGAAACCGTGTCACATGACTAAAGAAAATGGCTGTTGCTACATAATGGAAAAATCCGTAAAGCAATAAAAGTAACAGTTAACTCGCAGTTTTATTTCCTCTGATTAGACACAGTAGCTTGATAAAGAAACTCTGGACCAGATGGACTTCCAATTATGGTTGCACGTGTATATGTAGATGTACAAATTGGGCATGTCTAGAATGTGTCCATAAGAGAGTACAAGCCCAAATAAGAATTTCGAGTACCGTATTTTCCGCACTATAAGGCGCACCCAAAAGCCTTCATTTTTTTCAAAAGCTGACCCTGCGCCTTATAATCCAGTGCGCCTTATATATGGATCAATATTGAACCACAACAGGTCTCGCTGTCAAGACGCTATCTACTACAATTGAATCTTTTCTGCTGCTGGGAAATGAAAATAGAGACCTTAAGGGGGACATTATTTTGGCTAAATCTCAAAATTGACATTTTTCACACAAAATTTCAAATTATGTTTGAATTACATTACAAACGCTTACCCTGTTCCAGAACATGTTGGTCGAGTTCCGCCCACAGTTCTGGTAATGCTCCTGGCAGCAGCGGTCAGGAACGACCTTCTCTTTCAGGGCCTCGTGCCAGTCGGTGTAAGCTATAACGCCACAGCACTTCCACTGTATATCCCACACAAAACATAATGCAGTCAATAAACCAGACAGTCCATCAGATCCCTGAAACTTAACTTTGAAGTGACTTTGCATCGTATTACGCAGTAATGGAATGTGCTCAGACAGACAGCCGTGAAATTCAATGTTGTGTTAATACTAAGACTAGAAGCCAGGCAATACATTATCTGAAAGATCCCAGTCGCCGTTCTGCTAATGTATATCACATTTGATGTAACTTTGAAGGCCGCCTACCTCTGCCTGGATGATGTTCCAGGCATTTCTCAGGCCGATGTTGTTTTCAGAATTGTACAGAGCCAGCCCATCCTTCAGATCTTGTTTAGCATTCTCACTCACCTGCAGATGGAAGAGATATCAGCCGTGGTTACAATACCTTAGAATAGAACCTTCCCTGTGGAGTGATCACTGAACAGCAGTGAAGAAAAACAGTGAGAAATTGAAACCTGGAGAGAGCTGTCAAAAAACATGAACCATTGTGTGATTTCACCCGAGCTACTTCAAGCATCTTTAATGGGCTATCACCCAAAAACCAGAACGGTTCTTGTTATGTCATACAGCAGAAGCTGTTACTGGTCGGAAACATGCACAAATGTGACCTATGAATCTTGGTGCCTCTGCCTGAATTAGTATTGATCCTTTTGACAAATAAAGAGAATACAATTTGTGAAGGTTGGGCTGAGTTGTGACAGTGCCAGTAACAGTTATGGAAATATTTTAATACACAAGATTGATTTTGACATCAAACGTGCAAAACTCTGCCGGGGAATTGTGGCAGGACTCGACATCACCTTGATTGATAAGTAGATTCATGACTGACGAGTGGATAGGAGTACTTCTTTTGCCAGGTTAGCACAAAATACTTTTACCATTTGATTTTACATTAAAAAATGTTTAAAAAACACTACCCAAAAAAATTACAAAAATATCAATACTGAAATAAAATCAGAATTTACATACTTTCTCTCTGAGTGAAGTCTGTGACTCTTTAATAGTACACAAAGCTGATATTGCAAGAAACCATAGAAAGCTTGGCAACAGGTAGCTGCACAGGTTATATGGGCAGTGAATTATTATACCTGTTGGCAGTGGTTGTTATATCATTGCCATAGATAGACATATGTTCATGTTCATCTAATTAATACCCGAGATTTTTTTCACCAATGACAGTGAAACTGGATAATTTCCCATGACAGTCCTGATGATTTCTCATAATGTGCTTGGGTCTATGAATCATTACTCCAAAATGACAGTATGTCAAAATACATTTGGTGTACATATGTCATACTATATCTCTTTTCTATCTAACCTATCTGCTTGCTCAGACCCAATCTATATTATTGTAAAACATCTGCAATTGTTTAGCCACACAGCCACTTCTGGATTAATAATACATTCATCTTCACAGCTTCCAAAATGTCAAATTCAGGCTCAGCTTTGTGCTATGACTTGAGAAGAGGAAGATCTTGTGTTGCCTCACCCGTATGCAGCTTCAACATGCCCTTAAGCAAAGTGTGTTAATCTTTTTTCTTGTGACTGAACTCCAACAATGCGCTCAGGGTTGTGTCATGTCTGTGGGAGATTAATATCTTATTGGATGTGTTAATGAGAAACAAAAGTCAGTGGCTTAGCTCTCTCGCAGTTTGGTTTGCCCATGGGGGATTTCACTAACAGCCGCAACAGATTGAGGGGCACTTCAGATATGTGGTAATTATTACAGAGAAAATAGGCACACAGTCCCCGAACCACACAGCAAATCTTCACAGGCACTATTAGTCACACCGCAACAAAAATGTATTTACAAGTTAAGGCGTAATGCCTCAGCGCTGCACGGTCATACCACTAATAAAGCCACAAAGCTTTGCCTTTGTTTAAAAAAAAAAACAAAAAAAAAAACAACATTCATTTTATTCATGGGACAAATCATTTCCAGTTTATATAGTTAGATTTTAATCAACAGAATGGCATTTTTTTTCAAGTTTTTTTTCTTTATTATCCTTAAGTTGCCAAAGCCATGATAAGACGCTGAAGAAGCCAATTCAATGAATACACTTGCTGATATCATCTGGATTAAAATGAATAAATACAATAAAAAACAAAACAAAAGAATCATTTTAACGTGCATAAAGTTTTTACAAAACTGCACCCAATTCTGAAAATTACAATTGCATGCTGGTGTGATGCAACAGCATCCATATATATTATGGATGAAATATTATAAGCCTCTTATACACATGATCAACTTATAAACTGCATTTACTTTTTACACAGAACCCGGTGAAGTGCAATACAGTATTATTATTAAATGCATCTAGTGTAAAATGTAAAATGCCACAGCAACATTGCTTTCAACATAACAGGTGGATACGAAACTTCTGCCTGACTGCGATTCACTTTTACACAGGCACTGTCTCACCTCTTTTACAGCGTTAGCATACTAGCGGCTATTTATAAAAAAAACGAAAAATGCTTGAAAAAAATCCCAGATGTAATGATCGCCAGACAATCTGAAGTTTCTATGGTAACGAGACAGACACATCAAGCTAAAAGTCAAAGTGATTTGGTCTAAGCAACAATTTCTTCTGTGTTAAAATGCTTCAGTAACTATTATTATACATGCAAAGTCCATTTCTATGACCTCGAAAAAAAAAAACGTTGGCAATATGATTATGATCACTTCCAATCACATTCTTTTTGTGCGACTCTAACTTTGCTGACGCAGAGGAGCGTATCTGTATCTGTGTAACGCCTCCTCAGGGCCGCAGGCCCCAACATCCTCTGCATCTGTCCTTGTATGAGAAAATGAGATGAGCAGCTTTATCATCAATCTCTGCCTCTTACTTTGTTTTTGTCTTCTGCTTTCAATCTCAGCTTTATGCGATGCTGCTCGCTCATTAGCGACTCCTTGCAGTCACTGGAGAGCAGACTCGCTCCAACCCCTCACCGACAAAAAACACACAAACACAGACTACGGTAAAATCACCTTGGTCTCCAATGACTGTGCATCGTGTGAAAGTCTTTGTTTAGAGCTTGACATGAAACTTAACAATCTAGATTTGAGGCTAACGACGGGCAGACAAATGACTCTACAGCAGATCTTAATTTGGTCATGCAATGACCCATTTTTCTCCTGTCAAGAATAAAACTATGCTGCAGTAGCCATTTTTTTAAACAGAATAACACTTATGCTTGATCAAACTCCCATTTCTGAAGAGGCAACCATCCAATATTTGTCATTGACACAAATAACACTCGTCACACTGCTTACTTTAGCCTCTTATATTTAAAAAATGCGCACTTGAACCATAGCAGAAGGTCCCGGAATAAACACCCAATTTTTACCAATCGAGTTGCGTTATGAGCATTATAAAGCCTTATGTACACGCGTCGAGCAGTGTTGCTTTCAGAAGTGAGTGTCAAGTGTAAAACAAAATGACCTTGACCAGACGTGCCGGCGTTCTCTTTTACACTAGAGCATCATTACCGCTACAGACCCAAGTCGAAAGCCAAAAGCAATAAACACATTCTGAAAGCAGTAACTGTTAAATTGTTAAGTGATAAAAAGATGGTCAGAAGCTGAGAGCCAAAACACTTTATTCTGTTAACTACAGTATATAGTATATATATATATCTGATAGATTGTATATTTTGTTAGAAGTTACCAAAAATAATAACAAACTATAACTATCATCACACACAGTAATGAAAAAAAAATGTGTGGCAATGGCATCTTACTTATAGCAATAAAGGATTGTTTTATTTGTCAAGAAAGATGAGATAGTTGGTCATTCTCTTAGTGTCTCCAGTTGACAATGTTTGGTGCACGATCTAACGGACGTTTCAGCATGTAGATTTATTTTTAATTCCATTCAAAGTCATTAATTATTCATGAGTAAAGACTCCCTACTGTCAGTATTAGGGCCTCACCACGGGAGCAGTTACACAGGGACCATCAGTGAGTTGACACAAATTCTTACTGTTTACTCATTAGCATGCCGAGTGGCTAATTTCAACTAATTATAGAATATGTCAAAAAACACGAAAATAATCATACAGTTCAGGTGGGAAAGTATTGCAGGGGTTGGCCAGTAACGGAATACATAAATATGGGCCTACATACATGGCGGCGTTATGTTTATCAGATTAGAGGTAAATTGAATATAAACTGGGATTATTTCACCGCATTACAATTTCAGTCCAAGTGGTGTTGTGAGCAAGTGGGTGTCTGGTCATGGGGTTATCTAAGGAAGTGGCTGTAGTGTGTCGTGCCCTTCATATCTGGCCAGTTTAAAAGAAACATGGAGGAAAAGAGTAAATGGTGAGTGACATTCACTGTTTGAAACATACTCACTGAAGGACTGATTTATCTTATTAAACAATATTCACAAAGAATAGTGTGAGCTTTCGTCGAGACGGGAGCTAGCTTGTAGCATGCTACATCTCTCATGTAATCAAAGTGTTGCCCTTCCATCACAAAACACCCACAGATTTACTATTTCAATATCATATTAGTTAACAATTAAACATATGAGTTTAACAACAATGCTATGAAGAAAGCTATTAAACATCAATAGGACAGAAACGACCAGGCAAAATTAAATATATGGTACATTGCATTAGTATTTAATTTATGTTGTCTTCATCAGCATATTTGGTATTGGATTACTCCAATAGTCATTCAAAATATTAGAATTACATTACTTTAAGATTATGGTACTTGGATTACATGACCCACCACGTTTTTTTTTTTTTTTCAAACAGGTAACTGTTATTATAGGAACTGTATTATTTATAAAGCAACACTCCCAAATCTGTGTACAGGATACACATTATGTCAATAAAAAAAGAATAACGTGCTTTTACATCCACCCTGCCAAGGAATTTGTGTTTTCGTTGGCAACTTGTTATACAAAAACTCCACGAAATATGAAAGGCAAAAAAAATTAAAAATAAACCATTACATTTTAGCAAGTATCTAGGCATAATGCTTTAATTCTAATTGCAGAATTAAAACACACATAATTGGGTTTCCATGAGGGTAAACATTTTTTTGGGGGCTCATCTGACATCTTAGTGGTGCTCTGTGAGTGCTATTCTAGTATTTATTCTCTCGTTAGCTGCGGTACTCAGCAGGAATATCAAATGACTGAAGCCTCAAATAGTTACTAGTAGAAGCAGAGTACAGTATTGCATATTTACAGTAGGGAGTGTAATGAGCAATTAGTGCTTTGTGAGAATATTATTTTTATTCCATTGTTTTGAGCGATTGAAATATTCAATTGTCAAATCTCTCCAGGACACAATGTGGGTAGTTCAGTCAACAAATGACCGTTGAAACAAGAACCAAAGTATTTTAACACAGACACTCACTGAACGTTTTCCATCATGGACTGCGCAGTCGTCATGGTTGCGCTTACAGTACTAATTTCACGTCAAATTGGTTCAGCTCACTTCATTCCACTCACCGTGTACTGTCGAGAAGAGTTGAGATAACTGTTCCAGAAGTCTAATAAATGATGTGGAGAGAAAGAGCATCGGAGCCAAAGGTCCCCAACAACACATCATTAAAGAGGATATTGAATTCCCATGGACGCGTTGTAAGCCTTGCCTGAATCGCCCAAGGCCACAATATTCACTTGTATGAGAGAAACACCCCTGCTTGCTCTCTGTCAGGCCTGAAATAATAAATCACGGCCATGAATTGAACATATGCTGATAGCCTGCTGGTTGGTTGTGTTTGATGCAATAATCAGTCACCAAATGTGGCACGATATTAGATTGCCGTCTTGGCTAGATTCTTTTTTCCCCCCCTCTCTCTTAACTAATCCCAGAAAACATGCTCAAAATAACTTGTTTAAATGCCAAACACTGCTTAGACACTATGCGTTGAATGTGTATTCACTGCATAATTTCTATGCCCTATTTTAATTATCGTTTACTGAATGCTGTTTGTTTGTTGGCCAGTTTGCTAATGAGTTAGTATTATAATTAAAAAAAAAATGCACAGCTGATTCGCATGAAACTTTGTGGCATTCTGGTACGTGTTCAGGAACAACCCGTTACACTTTGGCGATGAAATAGGCTCTTCTCTGTGCATTGTGATTGACTGGCAACCAATCAAGTCCATCTTTCACCAAAGTGGCCTGGGATAGGCGCCATCTCACCAGTAACCCGATATATAAGATAAGTAGTGAATGAAAAGAATGATTTCCTTGGTTTGAGTCACAACAGAACACAAACTGTCATGATTTGCGTTTGCGTTGATGTGGTTTTGAACGGTTTTAGTTTCATCACGTGTTTCATCACCCGTATTCCTTCTCGTTTTGTCTGTCTCGTTAGGCTGTTGATGCCACCTGTTCTCGTCAGCCCAGTCCCTTGTGTCTACCAATCGGCTCCCTCAGCCTTGTCCAGGTCTTTCTCAATGTTTCGTCAGTCAGTTTTATATAGTTAACTGCTTTGTCAGTTTTATGGAGATTGTATGTTTGTTCTTTTGACTTGTTTTTCTCTCTTTTTTTGCTTTTACTTTATTTAATGTAGTTTTTGATTATCCCTAAGTGCCTTGTTTTCCTTTTATACAGTATTCCTGATATGAAATACTTTTCAAGAACAAATCTTTGCTTCCCAATGCTGCACGCTCATAACAAAATCTGAGGTAATTCTCCAACAACCAGAGAGTAGCCTGAGAACTCGCATGCAGACAAAAACACAGAGATGGGTGGGGGGGAATCGCAATATTTGTCACTGTTGACAAATGTTTGAGTCATGATGGAAGCATCTCCTCCCCCACCCCCAAATGTCAAAAGTGGCACATACTTATGTGATCCATGGTGAACCATGGCTGAGGTTCTACGTTCTACTGAATGACATTCTGGCTCCCTGTGTAAACTATTGACATTGTCCCTCTGTTACTCCACCAGTCCAATTTTTATTCATGCCTTTATTATCTGCTTTCCATCTCTCCTGAGTCCAACTGTTTTCTCTTCCTACCTCCTCCCCTTCTGCAGTGTTGTTCTTTTTTTCCCTTTCCGCCCCTTGTGTTTTTTTGCCAGGTTGGGCTTCCGCATTGTGAGCTAATAAACCTTTAGCGCTGTTTGGCTTGGCCTGTTGGGTTGACAGAGAAACAATGAGGTCACAGCGCTAAAGACGAATAGCAATAATCTGGTTTGTGGCACGACCATCTGCTGTCGTCAGCTGGTTGCTAATTGCAGGACCTGACTTTATTATAGTACAGATTCTGTATGACATTTGATCAGCCGACTGAAGAACATTGGGCTACAGATGGAAATGACATACAACAAAGTGATTCTACGAAGCAGTACAGTTTGGCATAGGGCAATTTCTTTGCGTTTCCATGTTCAAAACGTAAAGCACAGAAGGATGAAAGCCATCTATGCATTGGGCTGGAAGCAGTTTTTCTTCCTTTCTTAATAGTATTTTACATTTCAAATGATGAGTACAGAGAGAGTATGTTTCATATTCATTATAGTGCTGTCTACGAAGTACATTTCTTTGCATATTTGGTACCTGCCAGCTCTCTGTCCAGCACAGCAAAGTCGACTACTACAATGTAGTTTGAGTCACTGACTGGATGATTTTTCAGATCAAAACATCTATCTATCTATCTATCTATCCATCCATCCATTTTCTTGACCGCTTATTCCTCACAAGGGTCGCGGGGGGTCCTGGCGCCTATCCCAGCTGGCTTTGGGCAATAGGCGGGGTACACCCTGGACTGGTTGCCAGCCAATTGCATGGCACACAGAGACGAACAACCGTCCACGTACACAAGCACACCTAGGGACAATTCGGAGCACCCAAATAACCTGCCATGCATGTCTTTGGAATGTGGGAGGAGACCGGAGTACCCGGAGAAGACCCACGCGGGCACGGGGAGAACATGCAAACTCCACCCAGGAAGGCCGGAGCCTGGACTCGAACCGGAGTCCTCATAACTGGGAGGTGGACGTGCTAACCACTCGCCCACCGTGCCGCCAAAACAACTACATTTAAAAAAAGAAGTAGAACTTTGTCCTTCATTTTCTATAATAATATTTGCCCATTTAAAAAAAATAAAAATGTCAGATATGCCTTTTAAATTATATGAACATTAAATGCAATGGCGGGCGGCACGGTGGATTACTGGTTAGCACGTCGCCTCCCAGTTCTGAGGACTCCGGTTCGAGTCCAGGCTTTGGCCATTCCTGGGTGGAGTTTGCATGTTCTCCCCGTGCCCGCGTGGGTCTTCTCCGGGTACTCCGGTCTCCTTCCACATTCCAAAGACATGCATGGCAGGTTAATTGGGTGCTCCGAATTGTCCCTAGGTGTGCTTGTGAGTGTGGATGGTTGTTCGTCTCTGTGTGCCCTGCGATTGGCTGGCAACCAGTCCAGGGTGTCCCCCGCCTACTTCCCAGGGCCAGCTGAGATAAGCGCCAGCACCCCCCGCGACCCTTGTGAGGAATAAGCGGTCAAGAAAATGGATGGATGGATGGATAAATGCAATGGCTTATATGGTAGGCTACTCTTTTCTTTTATACATGGACTGTCAATGATAAAATCCTCAAGAGTGCAATTTAAGGCACATCCTCTTCATGGTAGGATACCTTCTTTTATACATGGACTGTAAATGGAAAAAGTCCTCAAGTGTGCAATTTAAGGCACATCCTCTTCCTTTAAACATGGTGAGTGAAGTAAAAAACTAGCCAATGTGCAAATTATTGCAAAAGAAGAAAAGAAAGTAAAGCTTGTGATTTTGCATTATCTGTTGTGACTGGGATATTAGTATTGGACCTCTCTATCCTCTCAAGCATATGTATAGAGGGGGCGTGTCTGCAACATGGGGCTCATCAGCTCCCACTCCGCTGTGATCTCATTACTGTTGCCCTGGAAGTGGTAAATGTTAAGGAGGATTTGTCTTTTCCTGCTGAAAAAGACTTGGACACAATCATCTCACTCAAGTCGGACGTCAAAACGTGGCTCAAGCACATTTTGCACATTTAACCCCTTTGTTTTGACACATCGGATTAAGGCCTCGAAGCTTTTGTGATAGTTCTTAAATAAGGAGGGATGCACCGCAAACAGTTTAAAGATGAGCTGATTTATTAAACATACAACAATTTTCACCTTACATTGCTTCATCAGGCTATAAATGAGTGTCGATGCAAACCTGTATTATGACTAGGAAAAGAAAAATCTAAAATCATGTTGATCGGCTTCTTTTTCTTGCTGCTTGTTAAAATTCTATCTTAGTCAGGCGGTGATAAATTATGTATTTTTATATTGTCTAGTTTTAGTGCATTGCCATCATTAGAGACATTGGAATATAAAAATCAGTTGACGGTAGGAGTACTTTTTTTTTTTGCCATTATGAAGCCTCGAAAAATAACAGATTCCTGTTCATACTTTATCACTTACCAACTGCAAAGAGCACCTACAGTGCACCAATGGGGATAGAAAGGGCATAACACAAGGTGCTATTTTATGTCTTCTTCATGCAATAGTGCAAGCCAAAACGAAAATACTTCATGTTCATTCTCCATTGTCCATCTTGGTTTACTGGGTTATGTTTTTTTTTTTTTTTTTTTTTTTTTAACTCAGTTGAATTCATTGCAGGCATTATGGCTTTAGAACATTACACCATTTACAGCTGAACCCGCTATCGATATCCCACTTACACAAACAAGATGACAGTTTACCATTGTAAATTCTACAGCTCAATCTTTCTGCAACAGATCTGTAACACTTCAAGGACCACAGAGACATCAACTTAGCAATATTCTGAAGGGAATTGCAGCACTTTATATCATTTTAAAGACCAAACAATCCACAGTCATCTGTCAATATAAATTTAAAAGCTGTGGTATGTATTCAAGGCTTGTTAATAAATGCCTTATGATTAGAAGATCAAGTAGTAGAAAAGGATTAATGATTCCTCTGATCACAGTCTGTAGCTGAGGATGAGGAGTTCCTCATACGGCATACCAGATTCCACTAGAGGGAGGAAGGCAGCTAAAAAAATGGTCACTAACTTTGCATGAAGTCTCGTGTGAGTAAAATACCAACAACATTTTACTTAAATGTAAGGGTCTTACTTTCTGTTTAAAGAACAATAAATAAAACAGTATTATAGTGTTTTTGCTTATCATTTGCTGTAAAACAGTATCCACACTGTAGGATGTTGCCTAACGAGGAACATATAAAACACTGTTAATGTTCTCTGGAAGTGATGCACTCCTGAATAAAACATGGCGTCCAAAGAAATCCGATTTGAGAAATTCAGAGCTCGTCTGCCCGACAACGCATGTCACGGGGAGCAAGGCAGCTGAGAGACTCTATTGAGTTCCATAGGAGGGATCAAGGTGAGGAGTCTCCCCAATCGCCTCCTCAATGTTCAGCCAATAATATTAGTGAGATAAGGCAGCAGACATATTTGTTCCTGGCGGGTGTGCTCGGAGTCTTGATCCAGATGGATTGGCTGCTAAATGAATGGCTTTATCTGCTTGTTTGAATAAATATCTCCTAAAAGAGAGGGAGAATTTACTGGGCCTAACTCCTGCAGGGCCTAAACTAAATAGTCAAACAATATTTACATATACCCCAAGTAATGCCATTAAAATATATAATATACAATAATTTGTCCTGGTTAAAATACAAAATGCTTGTCAGATTCCATTAGTAGTGTTAAAAAAAGAAAAGAAAAAAAAAAAAAAGAATATTTGTGCAACTTCAACAATATCTTTTTTTCCATTTGCGAGAAGACCAAACAGCCTGCAATGTACACTATGGTTATGGTAGAATTTACCATGTTATCAAGTTACTCACATAAATCAAAGAGACAATTTGTAAACAAAGAATTGGTGATAATGTATTTTATAAATACTGTATATTGCATACTGTATAATACTTTCAGTCAGACTTGTGAAAGGTAAGTCACTTACTGGTAGTCTTGCATAAATTTAAGTCTAACACACACTGTGTATCATAGAAATGACTCATCACTACATCTCTGTAATGTGTTATATGAAAACAGTTGTCATGACTCGAGTCATGCAGGAGCAATGTTCGGGTCTTGTCTCATGTCTGGGGTCACGCCTGGGTTAAGTTTGAGTAGAGTTCATGACCGTGCACCCGAGTTCACGGCCCGTTACGTGTCTGTTTTGGGTATTGATGTAACTGCATCCAGTTTCAACTAGTTTTGGCTATATGATGTCTGGACTTTGTGATGTCAGGAATCTTTTATGCTATATGATGTTTGTTGACGTCCGGAACTATCTCTAATTACTGGGTTAACAGCCAATCAGTGAATTCCATGTCAGTACTAGTACTCATATGTCTAGCCACAACCAATGAGATTGACTGACTGTCTGTTTAAGGGTCTGAGAATTGTGTGTGTTTTGCCGGATTATTGTCCTCCTGTTCCTGTGTACAACGTCTCTGAGTTTCTGCCTCTTGATATGAATAAATAGATAAAATCTTATTTGTATCTGCGCCTTTGGGATCCAACCTCTCAGCACACACATTATATTAAATAAAACATACACACAAACACACCCATGAATACAACAATGAATTCATCCTTGAAGAATAAGATTACTGTAGTGCTTTTCATTGCATTTATAAGACCCTCAATATGAATATTTCATGAAGGATGGACTCCAGATTGCACAAGGATGTCAGTAATCTCCTCATCTTTAAATATTGTCATCTGTTACCCTGAAATACACACACGCACACTTAACTTGAACCTAACGGGGGTCATGGGAAATGTGCACTCAACCACTTGTAGCAAGCCAACTGGTGGGGATTAGACTGCATTTTAGGGTCTAACCTTTGACAGCAGGCTATCTTTATTTAGAATGGAGATATGTTGAATATATTCACGCCCTTCTTTACTTTTCTTAGTTGAATTTCCTCTGCATGTGTGAGAGATGTCACATTTTGACTGACAGAACCAAACGAAGGCAAACGAGGCAAACTTCAATTTATTCAAAAAACAAATTGAACCTACCTTATCTGAGTACACAAAGAACAGGATGAGTAATATCAGCTCTGTCAGGAGAATTATCAGCAGGACGATGAAAAACTGTCAGAAAAAAAGGGAAAAAAAAAACGTTTTAGAAGCCAATGGAAAAAAAAAAGATAAAAATACAAAACCATTTTAGCTGACTGGAGTTACAAAAGGCCTGTTGCATGTATGTGCAAAGTGTGGAAAAACAGCAACTATTTGACTTCACTCGATCAAAACGCCACATGGAGATGACTTGTTGTAATACTTACAACATGGGAAAGCAACACATTTAGTGAATTCATGATGTCTCGGCAAAAAACCTTTCAAAAACCTTTAAGCAGAAAAGACTTAAAATGAGGGATGAAAGAGGAGGTGGGAAGAAAGCAGGAGTGGAAAAAAAAAAAAAAGAGGAATCAAAGTGCCGGAGGGCTCATGAAGATGAGAGCGAAGGGAGAATGGTTTTAATACCTCCTCAGATTCATTTCCAACACAGACTAGCAGCTCATCTACTATTTTGCTCTCCTTACTTGTCTTCCTCTCAGCTAAATATTTACTAAGCACATGGCATAGAAGAAGAAATGCAAAACAAAAATACAGACAAATCCAATATTGTACAGCTACCTCTCGTGGGGACTGTCACTTCAATTGATATTCAGTACCAGTATGAGTACTCTACTTTTGAGCAGTCACCGATACCAATACCACTTTTGAAACATAAAATTTCATCTGACATATATATCCAAACATCAAATTTTTCTTTAAAATTGCATGGAATTGAGGGAAATTTCTAGTTCCATTCTGATCGGAAAATGTCCATAAGAGAGTGGCCAATACTGCTATTGATGATACCTTGAAATAAATGAAAAAAAAAAAAAAAAAAAAAAGAAGTTTATTCGAGCACACGTACTCCTCATACGTGCATCATATGCACTAGCTTGTCACAGAGGCTACAGTTACGCTTTAGGCCAGAGGTGGCAGTCGTGAGTAAAAAAAAGCGACAAACTCCACAATGCACATTTAAAGGTTGTCGTAGCTAATCATGTGTTTTCAGCATCATTTTTTTTTCAGCTAATCGGCCAATTTACAAATTACTTTTTAATTCGTCCATCAGATATACTCGCTAGCATGTTCAATGATTTTCTAGGGAGCAGCTTTCTAATTTTGTGGAGCGATTTCTTTTTTTCTTTTTTTCTTTTTTTTATTATTATTATTATTATTATTATTATTATTATTATTTTTTTTAAAGAGCTCAGAATTGTTCATTCGGTAGTCTTATCATCATTGCTCTTTTTTTTTTTTTTTGTGTGTGTGCGTGCGTTCGCGTGTGTGCGTTTGCGTGCGTGCGTTTGCGTGCGTGCGTGCGTGCGTGCGTGCGTGTGCGTGCAAATACGTATAAATTTATACTCATTAATTCACCTAAAGCCTTATAAATATCCCATTACCCTTCGCCTTAACCAGGTACTTCAGAATCTTGCCAGAGTCGTGAGGTTTAAATGGTCAGGAGACCAGAGAAAAGGTCAGAAAAAAATAAAGAGAAAAGAAAGATAAATCAAAGTGAAATCCAGCACCGACCAAACACTTCCTGCCTTCCCCATGATTACAAAATCAAAGTCTTACGCCAACCCCGGAAGCCTCTAAATTCCAGCAAATTTAGCGAGATCTCAAGAGACCAGAGGAAAAACTAATGAGAGGAAGGAGGGAAGGATCGATAAGGCAGAGTGAGATCCATAGAAGCCAGTACATCCAATCCATCAAAGTGAAATCCAGCACCAACAAAACCCCTCCTGCGTGGTTACAAAACCAGAGTCTTATGCCAACCCCAGAAACCTCAAACTTCCAATAAATTGAGATCTCAAGTGACCAGAGGAAAAACTAAAGAGAGGAAGGAGGGAAGGATAGATAAAGCAAAGTGAGATCCACAGACACCAGCACCCACTGATTCGAGGGGCTGTGGGAGGGAGAGGCTACTTCTGTTGAGTTTCAGTAGATGCTGGTGCGACGGATCTGGCATGCATAAGGACCACCACCAAAGAAAGAAGCCGTCAACCGCGGTCCAGCAAAGCGAGCACCGCCTCCCCCCCCCGAAATCCCCAGGCCGCGGCAGCACCAAGGCCACCCCCAAGCCACCCGAGCGGACACCGGTCGGCGAGCCGACCCAGACGCCCGGAACACCCCCGCCCCAGCCCTGGCCCACACCCCCGAGCCCAAGGCCGCAGAACGAGGCCCAGCGGGCCCCCACAGCGCCCCACCGGTCCCCAGCCCCCATCCCCCCACGACCCCCCCCGCACCCCACCCAAACCCGCCACCCACCACGACCCAGGTCCCACCACCCCCGGCCCCCAAACCCCTGAACACACCCCGACCCCCAACACCCAACCCCCCACCCACCCATACCTCCACCCCCCCCAAACAAGCCCCCCCCCCCCCGGACGACCGCCAACCCCCCCGCGAACCCGGCCCCCCGCGAGCCCCCCCCCACCCCCGGAAACCGGCACCGGGCAGCAGCGCAGAGAGGGAAAACGTGCCCACCCCACCTCCAGCCGTGCGAGAGTAGCACAGCGGCGGGAGGGGGGAAGCAGAGGAGGAAGCACCAGGGGAAAAGGCGGAACACCAGAACACCGAGCCCGGTGGGGAGAGGCCCCGGTCGTCACGCCAGCGTACTAGTGACACCTAACCCTGTTACTGAGTCCGCCAGCTCGCCGACTGGCGAGCTCTACCCTTACACCGTGAATGTGGCCCCACCCAGTGTATATACAAGTGTGTGCGTGTGGTGCATTAAAATTGGGAGCAGGTGAGTCGGAGCAGAGGGAAAAAATTTCCCCTACTCCGACACAACCGCATCCCCCCCCAAAAAAAGGAGGGACAAAGTGGTGGGGCAGGGACACAGATGGGGGGGGACCACAGCGCTGCCAGGCACTGCAGTCCATCCCCCCTGATGGCTCCCCGCCCCAACTCACCCCTCCCCTTGGACATGAAGTGCATTAAAATTGGAGGGGAGTTGAAGGGTGAAGACGGTGTTTCCACCCTTCCCCACCCCACCAAGAAATGTGTTGTGTGCCCTATGTGTATATTTACAAAGTGTATAGTGCAAAACTAGTGAAGTGAGTAAGAGGAGCGACCAGCGGGGCCTCACCCAACCCAGCGGGTGTAGGTGGCACGCCCGTCCCCCAGCACCCCCCACCCACACCCGCCCCCCACCCCACCCATCTGGCACCACAATAGGCGGACCGCCAGCGCAGCAGGGCTACTGGACAGCCCACCGGATGTGGAGCGATTTCTGAAGCAAGGGCAATTAAACAAATGAACTTTTATTTTTTTTTTATTTTTTTAATAGAATCAACAGTTTAGTTGCAGTCCAGCATGCCCGCGACCCTAGTGAGGAATAAGTGATTTGGAAAATGGATTGATCTGTATGTATAGGCGTGGTCATTCCAACAATATGTAAGCCCACCGTCAAATACAATCTAAGAACACGTGAAATATGAAGACTGACACAGAGAAATGCCTTGTCGGAGCGTGTCAGCGCCATCACGTCTTACAACAGTTAATAAAGAGAAAAACGTGCAGGGCTTTCATTTATTATAAGAATATTGAACCTAATTCTCTTTTTAATTGTTTGTTTGTATTTGTTTTTATTGCAGTCCACCAAAATATGTCTTTATGTGAAACCGGTAGTGGCATAAAAGTGTGGTAGCATTGTAATGTGCTGAAATAATATAAACTGCGTAATCAAATAATTGACTTCAACCGCCACTCCACCCAGGGCCAATCCACTCACTTCACACATGCCCACGCACACACTCTAGCTATATTGCTTGGCAGGTAAGGGAAGCCATGTCAAACAGGGGGATTTGGTGGAGCTTTTGACTGATGCAAGGACTTGAAGGGATTGATCTGTATCGTGGAGAGCACAAACTGGGGTTTGCATTGTTTTTCCAGCATCAACTGTGAACCTGTGTACTTAAAACTTGTGCCAAAGATAACATGCTTGGAGAACTTTGAACAAAGAGAATAACACCAGGGGTGATGTCATGAATAGTACATTATTGTCCAATACAACGCAACAAGTTTCTAGTGTGCTGCGTGTACAGTAAATCATGCACCATGGTGACAGCTGGGGATGTTTGATTGAGTGGGCTGTGACTACCACATAGAAAAGACTGACACAGACACACTAGTGCTAATTTGCAAGAAGCAAAAGTCCCTCACTTAAGATTCCTTTGTCAGCCCCTGATGTGTGCTACACTGGAAGTCTTTCAGTAGTCTACCTGCTGCTAACGGAAATAAAGCAATGATCTGAATTCTTGCTGCTCAATCATTTGCAATGACTTGAAGAAGTCTTCGGGAGATTTGCATCAGCACAATGTTTTTTTTTGTGAATAAAAACAAACATCTCTTGGTACATCGTGTGCAGTTACGCCTTCATGGCAAGTGGGTCTTTATAGATTATGTGGATTTTAGTATTCTCCTCCAAGAACTGTCAACACTGCATAACTGCGGCGCTGTCTTTGTACTGACGAGCTGCTTTGCAACTTACCGCACCATTCAATTTTGTTTGTCAAATACCATCAATAATGGTGATTGACACACTGTTGCGCTAAACCAAGTGCTGGCAACCTTGGACAATGAACACAATCATAATGTTAATGATGATGTTTAAATAATGTCTAATTTTAATGGACCGATTCTGACTGGTGTACACAGAAGAGTAAATTTGCAATTAAACTATGCAGTATGCTGATTTACAGTACAGTATATGTACATAATTGAGGCTATGATAACGCCAAGCACTTTAATGTTGTGTATTACTTTAAGTATGTGTTCTGAAGGTGCAAGGCAATTATTTATTTATGTACACTCAATGCATAAGAAGACTGTTTCAGTGTGTTTTTGCTTCTGCAGTTGCATACAGTAGATCCTGTGCTGCTTTTCTTCCTGGAAACAAATATTTGCCATCTCATAGTATTATCCTATCCTAATCTGTATGAAGGTATCACAACATTGCTTTCTCTAGACCAGTACATCCGAACCACTGTGCTATAGCATAATAGACTGGGATGAAATTATGCATAAATAAGAACTTTTGGACCCCAAATGTGGTGGCTGGTAACATTTTCACTGGGGCAGGTGCTTTACAAAATGGAAGTATTAAGTGGACAAAAGTATAGATAGACAGAAGTAACTATAATCTCTCTCTCTAGTAATATTTGATGAATATTATGCTGCACCAATTATGCAAAATGTATGTGTGGATATGCATATATTTTCAAATGTCTGAGAACTTGATTAAGCCAGCTTTAAAATCCTTATTATATTAGATCCAGGTGGATACATAAGAGGCAAACGTTTTACAGAAAGGATTCAAGTCATCTTGATTTCCATGCCACAGAGATGAATTATACATTTTTCATCTTTGCATGAGAGTTTCATTCATTTTCAAGTTATCCATTTTACTTTTGTTCCTCATCCATCCATCCATCCATCCATCCATTTTCTTCTTTTATAAAGGGTCAGGTCACAGGATAAGCAGCTTTAGGATGTCCCCAGAGACTTCGTCCAGCACTTCCAGGGGAATCTCAAGGCGTTCCCAGGTCAGCCGGTAGAGATTCTCAGTCATATCCGGACGTCAAGGATGTGCCTGGACCAGCTTACTGGACGTTCAGGAGGCATCCTAATCAGATGCCCAAACCACATCAGCTGGCTCCTCTTTATGTGGAGGAGCAGCAGCTGTATTCTGAGTCCCTTCCAGATGACTAAGTCCAATAACAGAACGCTACTCAAGTTCTGATCGGGGGTCAAATCAAGCCCTTCAGGCTCTTATTCTAAACTGCTGTTTGGTGCAGGGGGAGGCTACCCTTTTGTATATCAGGGCAAACCCTAACTTAGAGGCACCAAGCCAAGGTGAAATAAATATGCTTACCACTCACCATAGGCAAGTCCAGAGTGGAAGCAAGTCCATTCCCTCTCGAGAGGATTGGTACCAGAGGCCAACTTCTGTGTAGAGGCAAGCCTGACAATATCTCGTCAGAACTTCTCAACCTCACAAACCAACTCAGGCTACTTATCTGCCAGAGATGTTGTGATCCACGTCCCCAAAGTCAACCTCATAGATCGGACACTTGATCCCTGCCACAGGTGGTGAGAGCATGGGAACGGGGACCCACGTCATCTCAGCCAGGCCTCATTATTGCAGGCTAGGCCAGCAAATGCTTGCCAACAAGCCCGACCTCCAGGCCTGGCTCTGGAGGGGGGACCTGGTGACCCGCGTCAGGGCAGGTGAAATCAAGATCCAATGTTTGTATTATCAAAAGGGGTCGTTGACATCTCTGACAGTTACATTTAGGTTCGCTCAAAAAAATGACGGACCAACGATGACAGAAGGTTGCCTCGGGTGCTGCTGAATGCCGGAGCAACAATATTTTGTCAAATGCCCATCTTTACATAATACATTTGGGATCCACTAAATTTCCAGCGCTTATGATGTGAATTGTCTGTAAGCATAATCATTCTTTGACTGAAAAAAATGTCAACAAGGTATAATCAGTATAAGGGCTGGGTATCGATTCTGAATCGATTCGATTTCGAATCACAAGAGTTTAATTCAATTCAATTTTTTCCCCTCGATTCAATTCGCTTCACTTCAATCCAATATTGATTAATTATGGAACATCAATTCTTCTTAAATATCAAGGACATGATAAAAACGCAAACATTAAATTCCAAATAAAAATTTTCAGAGGCATTAACTGGTTAAGTTACTTAGTCTATTAAAGAAAGCGACATGTTTGTACTTATGTGTCACACAAACATTGACATAATTCTAATTCAATAATTGTAAATATAAATTACAAAAATTCTGAATTGTCTTAAAGTGAACTAAGTCAGGTCTTTCATAAATGTAAGTAACTACTTTCAAATTCATATGTAAGATTAAAAAAAATGGCCTTTAAAATAATATTTTCTAATGAATTTATGGGAAAAATAGATATTAAAATAATTGATTCATGGTTTTATAAATTGATATTAGGCTCGAAAAGGAAAATTGATTCAATATGGATTATTATCATTATTTTTTTTAACCCAGCCCTAATCAGTATCACTATCGTTGAAATTGCAATATACCATAAAGTACCGGTATATGTACTGTATCTGATCCGAAAAGTAGTTCCCTTCTCAACAGACGCAGACACTGAGTAAGTAGGTTTGTGAATAAATTAAGACAAAAATCATCATTATTTCAGCAGTACAGTACTTTATGTGACATTTTTGTTTGGTGGTGTTCTGTGGGAATTTCTTTTATGTGAAACATGCGCATTGGCTTAATTAAGGTTAGGAAACATTGGTCTGGTCGTTCCCATGTGTTAACGAAGAACCACATATCTACAAAGGTAGTGTAAATGTGCAAATTAAAAAAAAAAAACAAACTCACACTCAGAAGCAGGCACTTGTTCTCTTTGATGGCACCCAGGCAACCGAGAAAGCCCGTTACCATGACAATGGCGCCGATGGCGATGACCATGTTGGCAGCAGACAGTGAGGGGAACGAGGGCGAGAAGGTGGCGAAGCTGCCCTGAGACACGGAGAGCCAGATGCCCACGCCGAGCAGCCCACAGCCACACAACTGCAAGACAAAATGAGTCAAGGTGAGAAAACAAACATCATTTCAAAGTTCTCTTCCATTACTTGTTCTTCACAAACACTGACAGTGCATTGATCTGCTGAGAATGGTCAGCTAACTGTGAAAACAAATCCCAGCACCAACAACTCATTTTGTCTGACACTTTCAGTCATCCATCATTGAGCACTATTTAAAATTCAGAGGAGCTTACCATAATTACAAGCATGTTAAACCAATATAAACTGCAAGAGATTAAAGCTAAACATTGGACATAATCTCTGCCAATTTTGCATGTTTGAACTCTGAACGCATTAAAACCAAAATCAAACAGACGTTTAATTACAGTACCAGCACCCTGTGCAAAATAGTTTCAAAACATCCCCAAATCACATGTCGTTGATTTGAAATCCACCTAGAGGGAGCGTTTCCCTAATCCCACTGTGTTTATATGCCAGGGCCTGCAGTCCTTGTCAAGTCTGCTGTCCAAAAGATTTAAGAGTGGGCTTTTGATTGACAGATTGGAGCGTCCCACCGCCCACTAATGTAGTGGCCCCCATCTATCACAGAAAAGTAGGCACAAACGTACCCACCACACTGTGAAATATAGCATGGGAGTAAAGTGGTGGCATATTTTTGTCTGCACCAAATGGAATGAAATACCTAGGGCCATCTTGAAATGAATAAAACAAAAATCTGAAATGAGGTGAAATATGGGAAGGTGCCACGGTAAATCATCACGCCACTACCTTTCCGTGATCTCGTTTCACGCCCCCCTTCCATTTTCATCTTTGCAACACAGTTCAAACACGCTTTAATGCCTGTCAGCAATATAAAGGGAACCTGCTGTGCACTCAGTCAAGCACTTGCCACACATGGAGACACTAAAAAATTCTCGGGCTTCAAGGTGCTGATGTGTAAAAACAATTCTAGTGTTATATGTATTGTGACATGATGACATATGAAACCTGTCTAATGAGCCCTATAGGTTACGCATTTAAACACAAATTGGAAATTGTCAGACAAATTAGTTTTACTCTCATTAGTCTTTGTCCTTTGAGCAGTGATTATAATCTCTTCATCTCGATGGTGCACACGGTTTTAAAAAGTATCATACCACATTCAAGAGGAAATGTACTGTCACAGTAGGATACATCTACTGCAGGGGTGAGGCGGCCATCGAGAATTTTGGGAGTTTCCTACGAACGGCCAGTTTATTTCCGGCTGTTGACTCCCCCCGCCCCCGTCACACCCCAGGACCCCCACCACTCCCAACTAGTGTTGTTCCGATACCGTTTTTTGGCCCTCGATACCGATACCGATACCAACCTTTGCAGTATCGGCCGATACCGTTACCATACCGATACTTAAGGTTTTATTTCCTCAATATGAAAAAGCTGTCCTGCTATGGGTTCAGAGCATTCAAGGGCCAATAGGATATCTTAGATCGGCATGCAGTGAACATGTCACATACCAGTGAATGTTGTGCACGAGCAAGACACAAGATGCTGCATCCGAAGTCCTATATTAGCATTGGAATTAATGGTATCGGCATGTTACTTGTGAGTAGTCACCGATACTGATACCACTGTTTTAATGCAGTATCGGCACCTCTGCCGATACCAGTATCAGTATTAGAACAACACTACTCCCAACCCCCATCGATGAATAGTAATCAGCATATGTCAGTGACCGCCATACTGAATACTGCCAATATTTGGGTTTTGAAAGAGATATTGACTGCATGTAATTGTGAAAATAGTCAGAGCCTCTCCAGTGTGTCCTCGGTCGTCCCTGGGTCGTCCACTCAATGGGACGTGCCTTGAACTGGCTTGCTGAGAGGATTCTGACATTATTGTGGGCCAGCTAACTAGATCTCTCTGAGGCAAATTTGAAAGCTGCTTGGTTAAAGGAAGATTTTATTACTGCACTACTAATTGTGCAAGCCCAGGGCAGATTACAATGACAAGGTACATGGTAGTCTGACTATAGGCAACAAATGTAACATACACATGCACATATTGAAAGCCGTGCAGCCAGGAGCGATGTTACAAAATGAGGACAATACAGTTGGTATTAAATTAGTGCAACAAATATTAGTCTTCTGATAAGGTTTAGGCCATCAGAGAAAACCTTGCTGGGCCTAATGGCCCACCACTATTATCTACTGCAGAACCCTTGACTGGGTTGTGTGTAAAGTGCAAAGACGGCTAATTGTTCCATCTTCTGTTACACTCTGAGGCAGCAATTTTGCTAAAGGCTTAAGTCTAAAGTGAAAATTAAATGAAACACTTTTACTTCTAGACTTCAGTAAAAAAAAAAAGAAAGAATGTTGCCTAGTCTTGCCGAGTGTCTATGGCATAGTTTTGTGATTCAAGCTGAATGCACAAAGGAAACAGCACAGCTTTCAAGTGCTATGGTAACGGTGTCAATGGACACTGCGAACAGACTTTGCAAGAATGACACTTGGATAAAATGATAATGAATGTGCACTGGATTTGTCACCTTGAATAAAATCCCTCTCGGTTGTAACAAAGGAAGACTTTGTGCATGCTTGGTTAAAACATTGAAAACATTCCAAGAATAGGGCATATCCCTACGCTGCACCACTAATAACCCCAATTACATCTGAAGGTCCTCAGGAAGCCAGATTATATAGATGATGAGGGTTTGAGGACACACGGGATGAATAGGTCGTTAAAGAGGCCAGAGAGATGGAGTGGATTTACAGCCTAGCGAGGGGAGCACACAGAGCTTTAAGAGTCCAGGTGGGCAGGGATGCGGTGCCATCACTTAATTGTGTTTAATACCCAGCGACGGGAGCTTGTCCAAGTGTGTCGCCCTCTTAAGTGACTGCGGAACTAGCCTGCCCCCACTCAATCTGTCTAATCTTCCCTTCGTTTACTACTACACATAGTACTACTACTGACCACAGCGCAATGTCAACAGACCTCTGTGCCAACACCATAAGGGGTCTTTTCAGTATAAGCTCTGATCTCGTAGGTTATCTGACCTTGGCATGTTGGTTCGAGATTCTCCTTGAGCCATTGTTCTGAGCTCTTTATCTTCTTTCAGTTGTTGAACACTTGTTTAGGTATCCCATTTGCAGAGAAGGATTGATGACTCCTCCATATACTGTATACTGCAGTAAACATTAATCATCTACGCAGCGCTACACATTCCAATGCCGTTACATCAATCAGAGCTTTAGGGTTGTGACTGAAACGTGGGTTGATAGGGAGAAATTGGCCAGTTAACGTGGTTACACGGCACAGGGGAATGCATTCATGTCGCAATGTTTATGATTGGTGTATGTGATTTGTAACAGATGATGCAGGTGCCCATGTTTATTATGCTTTTATTATTATCATCATTATTATTATTCAATAAGTACAACCTCTGTGTATGCAGCTTTACAGGGTGCAATCTTGTCATTAAAGAGCTGAGACCTGGTGCTTGTCTTCTACTTTTTTAAACCAGACCAAATTTGTACACATGGCAACTCTTTAAATTTAGAGTCAGTGTATCCCTGCTTTATTTTATGGACTGCACTTCCAAAATAACTTGAGCTGAGTTTTCTTGAACATGGCATTTTGCAAGCATCACCAACTACCTATCGACCAACCACCAACAGGCCACTGGGGAAAAAGCAGGCGGCCAACATTTTGACTAGAAAAGTTTAGTCAAAGACACAGAGGAGGCAGTGCAGGAGTTTGTTTTTTTTTAAAAACATATTTACCATATTTTCCGCACTATAAGGCGCACCTAAAAGCCTTCAATTTTTTCAAAAGCTGACCATGCGCCTTATAATCCAGTGTGCCTTATATATGGATCAATATTGAGCCACAACAGGTCTCGCTGTCAAGACGCTATCGTGACCCTGCACGATCGGTGACATGCATGAACAGAAGATCGCGCACTAGCTAATACTAATACTTTACCTCAGAGAAAATAATAAAACAGCTGTTTATTAATTTTGGGAGTGAATGAAGTTGTCAGAAAGCTGGTTTGTAATCTATTAATAAAGTTTGACTCACCTATCTGACTGTTTTGTTGACATTCCCTTTAGCACAGCACCATCTAATGGATGCCTAACGTAACCCCAGCCTCTACTGTAGCGCCTTTTATATGGAAAAAGTTTGAAAATATGTCATATATTGAAGGTGCTCCTTATAATGAGGTGCGCCTTATAGTGCGGAAAATACGGTAAGTTGAAAAGAAAATATTGTTCATTTGCTTGAGAGACAATTAGCTGGGCGTAGTCTGCCTTCTGCCCCAAAGTTTCTAGAAATAAAGTTGAGTTTACTTGAGAGTTTATCAGCAGTTTTTCTGGGCTCTCTTTTCTGAAAACCCACAATACCTTTGTGTGATGTTATTTTTCCATCAAGAAAACCACATCAAGTTGACTGAGCTGTGTGACCTTTCCACAAGTGTTTGCCAATATTTGAATGCCAGAACGGAGCCCAATGTTTAAATGCCATTTGTGGGAGAAAGAGCGAGGCAGAGTGGATAATATACACTAAATGGAGGAAACAAGAGGGCATGAGCTCTAACTCTTTGCAATGAGATGAATGGGGTCTTGCTGTTTAGGGGTCTTGTAACAAGCCTGAGGTGACTGCAATAAACTGAGTGTGGCAACTTTGAAGCACATGCCCAATGGAGGGAAGGATGAGGTCAAGGGGGTCAACATTTAGGCGGAGAAAGGAGGGTTGAAAGGAAGGACTGTAACGATAAGTGAGGTGTGCAGAAGTGGAAGATAGATTGGGCTAAGAGGGAAGAAGGAAGAGGAAAATTGAGGCCGACTGTTCGTCCAAGTGTCCAATATTGAGAATAATCAGACCCTGCAGTAAGTGGCTCAGTGCCACAAGCCCTCCCAATACAATACCCCACTTTTATCTACCCCTTCAGGGGATGTGGTCTGCTGGGCGCGTGTCTATGTACAACTTTGAGGGCGTTGACCTTTTCCCACTCTCAACAGTCACTCAGGGAGTATGTTGTGTCGAAAGGAGTGACAGCTTTTGTCAAATTACTGTTGTCATCTAAGGCAGTCGCAACAAGAGACAAACTCTGCTGGGAATGAGTTTTTTAAGTCCTGCGGGAGTAGTGTGTGCATGCATGTGTGTATACAGTCCCTGGTTTGATATCGATAAACACAGTCCAGCTACCATCAAGTATGTAAACTGAAAATGTCATTTTTCAATCGAAATAACAAGACTTGTATTAGGCATTAGAAAGTGTTTCTACCAAATGGGCAGTGTAAAAATTAAAACTGCGGAAAATGCTGAATGCACTACTTAAAGGGAGAGAGCACTTTATCACTTGTGCTTTATCTGCAATTAATATTGCATTGCAAATTGTTTTCAGGCTTTGCAGCATATTTAGCCAGCACTGATTTTGCACAAGATCAGTTGTTTTTTACAGAATCTAAAGCATTTTCATTTAGAATGCTTACCCACATAGTTAAAAACAGATGGACATTGTAGCCCACCCATCTTCGGGTTCATTTACAAAAACCATCCCAGGCACACATCCAGCCATCTTTAATTTAAAATAGAACAACAAAGGCTACAAAATCTTTGGAATCTAATATCGATCTGCCCCAAGTAGAAAATAAATGCATCTTTGCATTAAAATACAATTTCCCCGTCACAGTCTCTTCAAGCTCGCTAGTAGCATCCTCGCCGTTCCTCTGTGAATAATGTAAAGCCAATGTCAATTGTATAACAAGTAAATTATTCACATGGTCTGCGCCGGTGTCTTAGGGAAACAGTGCTTTCAGGCTTGGAATAAACACTGCATGAATTCAAAGAGACAGAGGCAGGGTGTAAGATTCAAAAGTTCTATCAGCTTGGTTAAAGTTTCATTCACCCACAGGAGTCCTGACAGAATCACAAAACATGCTGCTTTCTACGAACATGTGCACTTTAATCTGCGGACAATTAAGTTTTCGCGGGGTCAATTGAGTTCCATCTATGCGTTTATGCAAGGAGTCCTCGAGTTACGTCGTTTCGACTTTACGGCGCTCGTGCCTTGTCCGTTGCACCTTCTTTTACATTAATTTCCCACAATAATCACGCCATTTTAAAGTTATTTAGTGTCGGCTTGCCATCAGGCGCATCACATTAGCCCCACTATGATATTCAATGCAATGAATGTCCGTGCGGAAACACGAAATATTGGTTGTGGCTCTTCTAGGGTCACGCAAATATGTTTCTTTTTAAATTACTGTACAAAGCATTTTGATGTAAATATCAGCTTTGGTGAAATCCGACTTAAGTTGAAATTTGGGGTACAACTCCAGCGTAGGAACGCAACTCAGCCATAACTCGAGGACTCCCTGTACTTATCTCTAACTTCCCCAAACACATTACAACGCAGACAAGCACTCCCAACACGTAGTACTATGATGCTTCTAAAATGAAAGAGTTTGCAGCATCCCACTAAGCATCCTCAATGATGCCATACTTTGAGTACTGGTTGATTTCCTTAACTGGACAGAATCTACATTACTCATTTTGAAGTGTGTTTGCTGATGCTGCCCCCCTTCCTGTTTCCCCCAAGAAGAGCTGAAGGTCCTGTCCACTGCGGTGTGACTAGAAATCAATCAGAGCAGGAAGGATGAAAGCCGGCCAAGCCATTCTCTGCCTGTCCTGAGATATTGCTGATGTCTGGCCTGACACATGCACACTATTTTAACACCTGAAAGCAGCTTCCAACCTAAAAGGACAAGACACAAAAAGAAACAATGACAATGGTAAGAGGAAGCGATATTGGTGACCAATTCTCCTTGGATCTTAACCATCCCAACCAGACTCTTCAATCAGCCTAAGAACCCACAGGCACTTGAATTATGTATTGGGAACAAGTTGGAGAGCAATAGTAACTCTGTGATAGGAGCCAGAAAGGGAGGCAGCTGTGCTTGCCACAGCCAGTCAGTCAGTGAGAGAGTAGCTGGAGAGTCAGAGAGGGACACAAGAAAATGGGCTGGTGAGCCAAGTCTCGAAATAAAACAGGGAGCCAAAGACCAATGTTCCAGATGCAAACACTTCCACAGGAAAGCAAAGCTTCACAGACACTCCATTAATTAAGCTAACAAATATTGCTTGGACATTTAGGCTTCTCCACACAATACACCTGTAGCATCGTACAAAAAGAAACAAAAGCCAAAACCAGTAGCTCCAAAATATGTATTTTTTGATGGGTAACTCAGTCACTGACACTCAGAAGCAACTATATTTAATATGCATGTTAACTGGGAGGGCTTGTTGATGATGAATATAATAAACAAAAAAAAAAAAAAGCAAAACAAAAATAACACCTGATCCAAGGAAAAGAAACCAATCAAGACAAACCTTTATATCCCCACCAATACTACTACTAATAATAATAAGTTCTATTTAGCGCCACTGTGCCTGTTTGGTAATGTGGCAGACCACTCAGCACTTTGTGTTTTGGGCAGCATTCTGAGGGTGTGTCCTTTGACATGGCCTGGCACTTGTGACAAATTGGTGGCTGAAAGAGGGTGTAAGGTAAATCACAAGTCTAATGTGATTTTAGTGAATGTGGTCAAGGTGCAGGCAGACAAATGTGCAAGCACCGCACAATAAAAGAATACGACTACGGCAACAGCGGGCATCAAACCTTCTGAATCATTGTAGAAATTCATTCATTAAAACAAAAAAAAAACAAAAAACAAACAAAACATTATTATTAGGATAATATCGTTATTTTATATATTTTTAAACCATCTCACCTCAAATGTCACTCTTCTGATTGGTTGTTTTTCCTCAGTTTTGGTGGGTTATTCATGTACTATTATTAGAGGTAATCATCATCACCTGCCACCGTAGGGACTTTAGTTCAAGATCCCAGAGACACGGCTGTAGTGTCTTCGAGCAAGACCAAGAGACCCCAAACTGCTCCCTGGGCACATAAGTAGCCCCTTGCTCCAGTGTGTGTACATGACAATTTAAATTTTAACTGCAAACTTCCACTTAAAGGCTAGTGATGGACATTCATCTAAATTTCCTTGACTATCTGTGGTTAAAATGAACAATCAATGACTCCTTCAATGCCTGTGTCATATTGATCAAACTGATACCGTTTGGATGAATTTTGCTACAGTAGACGTCTGAGAGAATAAGAAGTCACTTTCACGGGTGAGATCATGTTGTTCTTTGGAATGCAAACCAACTTTTTCAGGAGGCAATCCATCAAAAATCAATTCTACACAATTGACAGAATTCCAAAATAATTGGAATGTTAAAATCTAACCTCAACCGCCAAACATAGGTTATGTTGTAGCAAATTTTAAAATGCTGGGTGTCTACTATGGTTTTGTGTTATCATTTGTGTTTATGTATACGTACAGTATGTGTATGTGCATAAAGTCAGATGTCTGGTTATGAATAAATAAATGATTTGCACAAGACATATCCCTAGCACAAGGTTAAAAGTGAATATTAATGCCACTTGCTGTTGACACTGTAAAATGGCTGATCTTAAAACGGCTCACAGGACACACGCTAAGGAGTCCATGTGTTACGAAAATAAACAACAATTAATGTGTAGGCAGTGCCTTTTTATGACTTTTTCTCCACATAAACTCCCTCGACTGTGGAGGCACACAGACATTTGGCTGGAATAAATATCTCACCCTGTCTGCTGGTGCAGCCAAGCTGAAAATCCTCAGAGGCGGGCAGACGCTTGGACAGTCTCCCATTGAGGTTGACTAGTCGAAGAGCTTAATGAGCATGCTGGCTCAGCAGAGGTAGAGTGAGGCCAGGAACTCAAGTATTAGACAGGTTAGACACTCAACCTGTTCCCTGCACTGTACCAGGACCTGAGGCGCAGAAGGCTCAGGAAAATGGGAAACATGGCAGCTATTTTGAGCTGTAAGTAAAGCTAAGTCTCAGCACCTTTCCTTGATTTTTTCCCCCCAGGTCCCTTCATATCAAAATAGGTTCAAGATTTAAGTTCAGTGTGAAGGGCAGCAGCTAAATGGACTCGTAAGGGATCTTGCAGCATGTCGGGTCTGTCACTATGATTTATACGGCCACGTTTCCCAACAAAACCACCAAGAACCTCAACTTGAAACATCTTCAATTCCTTTAGAATTTACGATTCCTAACATGTACAGGGACTTGGTGGAATGAACTGAGGTGACATTGGGTGGCAGTTTGTGAGGAAAGTAAAAAACATGTCGTTACAAATGTATTTCAAGTGTTCTGGGCCTAGAAGGGGTTGAAAAGCTGCCTTGGGATCTCCCTCTAGAGGAACGTGATGCATTTGAGCAAAAGTTATGTTTATATTCACAGTGACAGCCTTTGTGACCTTGTACAAACAGTCGCTGCAGTTGCTGGTTTGAGATATGAGAGAGACAAAGGTGATGAATACCCTGTATCGTTTGCGCATGCACTTGTGTGTGCTATACTTGATTATATCCTCTCATTCGGACAAAGCTGTATCCGCTTGGCGCATGGCCTTACGGCAAGGATGCTCAGTGAACTGAACAGCCCGCCAAGACCTAACCCCCGGCTGCTGAAACATCTATCAGCACGATGAGCAGGAATATTTCTATTTGCTAATACATGTACTTGAATGGGACTTAAAATAACAGTGGGGTGGGAGTATTGGGGGGTTGCTAGTAAAACTGTGAAAAGCAGGCCAAATCTGTTTCAAATTTGTACGTTCATATGGTTTGCAAAGGGGTGGAACTAATTTCTACCAAATGCATAACAAGAGAATGGTGAACATCTAAGCGTATGTTTATTCCTGAAGCAGTGACTGTGTGAATAGAAACAGTGCTGTTACGCAATGTGCTACATTATGCATCCCTGGAAGGACTGAGGGACATAAAGACGCAAAATATGCACATCCTCTTAAGTGAAAACCAGAGCATGAGGCGGATACCTCGCAAAGAGGATATTCAGATTTAAAGATCTATAATCAATAGTCTAACTGCATGGTATGCTATGCAGGAGAGTGACTATTTCCCTTCACTTAAAAGGGCTTCGGAATACTCGTTTCTCTTCATATTATAAATTATTAACCACACTTTTAAAGACGGAAGGGATCAAAAGAAGACACTATTGAAAGGTAGGTTTGCTAATGGTATTGCACATGTTATTTAGAAGTGATAAAGAAGAGCTTGATGGTGAACTATTCAGTCTTTCATCGTTGGCCCGATTTGCTGTCCCCTCACTCCCGCCTTCATAGTCATATTGTTTTTTATTTTCGTGTTTTTTTTTTTCCATCTAAAGGGAACCTTCTTCCTTTCCTTGCCATCATGGAAGCTTGCAATTTATCCAGGAATTCATTCCACAATTCATAATGCATGACAACTCCTTGAGAATAATGGGATACTGGAGAAAACAACCCTTAGCCTTTATTCTCATTGTTTAATTTCACTGTCACAGATACAGAAAAACTGACCTCATTTGGGACTGTGTGGCACACCTGACTTCATTTTGGAGATAATGAACTTAGAGTGGGCGACAGCGTGGAGGGAAAAATAATACCTAATATGAACCAACAGAGAGAGGTAGAGACATCAGTATTCATGGAGGTGCAGTGCGTCTGTGCCGTGTGAATGTTGATGACACGATGTCTGTGACTGCTCCCCATCCAAAGGGGAAGCAGAGGGAAGAGATTCTATTTCACCTTTGTCATGACAGCTTCAGCACTTAAAGCCAAAAAGCCTACTCATCCATCAATATGAAAACGTCCTCCCCATGTATACTAGACTGAAAGGCAAAAAAGGGAATTGATGCAATTTAGACTTGACACTTGCAAAATCGGGGGGAAAAAAATGACAGATATACTTCAGCTTTAATCTTAAAGATTTTGTTTAAAGCACGTCATCTCTTAAATCCACGATACTAGCTCATATTTTGCACAACCCACATGATGTTTGACATAAAAGCTTCTGCACCTGCATGCTCTGCACAAAGCAAATTTTGGTCAAATATGATATCTGACAATTCTGCTGATTAATTTTGTCTTGAAACGTTTGAGGCAAAATGGACTGGACCAATAGAGGTACTGTTGATTCAATTCAAAATTAGTTTGACGTTTTAAAAAGAACAGCATGACGTTAGCACTGGGAAATGGAGCTAAATCCATGTAGACCTTCCCGATATTATCTCCTCAATATAACAAAGATGTTAAAACAGGAGTTCAGACCGTCTCTAGTTCTAAATTTTGAAGCCTTTTATGGAATGTCCTCTGAATGCGATCACCAGAGGGTTGTTGACAGGTGTGGCTGATGAACAATTGTTTTGCATATCCTGGTTCATGCTGATCACTGGTAGCTACCTTTCCCACGGAATGAACATTCTTTTAAGGGGAACAATTTCACAACATTGTTGTCCACAGACAATAAGTGATGGTGTAATCATTCTCATCTGCCCTCTCAAATTTAATGTGGCTTCTTAACGGTCCAGAATTTGGACACTGTTGTCTTTAAGGCTTCTTTTTTAAATGCAAATGAACAGTTGACTTTAGATCCGATGAGACTGCCCTATTATGTTATATCGTGTTTGTGCAGGGATTGCTTGGTCTCTTCAATGTAGAGGTCACAGCACATGGCACTGCATAAACAACATTGCAGAGTTTTCTCTTGATTTTGTACTTTGGGTGAACCAGCTCTTGTCTGAGTGTTGCTGGGTAGGGATGTAACGATAACAGCAATACTGCGATATCAAAATTGCCAGAATATCGTCATTATTAGGGGTGTTAAAAAAAATCGATTCGGCGATATATCGCGATACTACATCGCGCGATTCTCGAATCGATTCAATAAAAAAAAAATCGTTTTTTTTTTTTTTTTTTTATGAGCTCAGAATTGTTCATTCGGTAGTCTTACCGATTCAACGTCTTATCATCATTGCCTTTTTTTTTTTTTTTTTTTTTTTTTGTGTGTGTGAATCGATTTTTAAACTTCCATTTTTAATGGAAAAATATTCAACAAAACGTCTGACTTCGGGTTAGGATTCACACCTTGAGCATGGAAGAATGTTATATGAACGGAACATTAAGCCTTAATATTTTATTTTAATGCTGTTCAAACATGAAACAGATTACAACCTCTATAAGACTGAAATTTCAGATAAATAAATAATACATTTTTATATAAATATATATAATCTTACACTCTACAAGCTTACTGATTAGTATTTTCTAAATTTGAATGAAAAAAAATCGCAACAATCGAGTTATAAATTCGTATCGGGATTAATCGGTATCGAATCGAATCGTGACCTGTGAATCGTGATACGAATCGAATCGTCAGGTACTAGGCAATTCACACCCCTAGTCATTATGTTACAATATTAAAAGCAACACATCTGTTAAAAAGGTGAGGTTGTATTCCCTTTGTGGAGGTCTAACACCCTCTGGTGGTTAGTTTATTAGTGCAGCATAATTAGGAATGTTCAAGTTTTTCCATCCCGACCGCCAGGTGGCGGTGCTGAAAACAGCACGGAAATCCCCCACGCACATGCATCACTCGAGAAAAGAATTTAAAAAAGAACATGTCCAAGGTTCCTGCTGACGTGATCCTCATGTATAAAAGAGGATAGGAACCGGAACCCTTCTCATGTGGTTCACTAATGCCGTGTTACCACTGGTCCCGCATGGCCGGGTACCACACCACATCACACCTCATGCAACCACACCACAACGCAACCCCCGTTTTGCATAACAACTGGCGCACGGCGGGAAGGGGGCGGCAACATTTAAACCGTCCGAGCCAAGCTTGCACTCCTGCATTGCGTGCGGATCTGAGATAACATTTCAAGAGTGGCAAGTCACGCCAACATTGAACCCAATTTACAATTTAAAATGGACCACTATGGATGAAATATTGCGATTCACGACCGGCTCACGAAGCTATTGCTGAATGGAGAGCTCTTCCACTGGAGCTCTCATTCAAGTGAATGGGAACACACAACCAGCCAGCGTTGGCACTCGTTAGGGTATTGTTTGTCATACCATGTTTGAAGTTTGAAGTTTGAAGTTTATTGAACATATGCATATATACACGTATAATTATATAAACACATAAAGTTAAAAATAAAAAATAAAATAAAATAAAAGAAACATCCAATAAATATCGATGTATATGTTCAAGGGAGTAGGAAGAAGTTGAAAACTTATCCAGTCCTACCCCTTATTCTTCATATCCTATCACTTATTTATAATAAATTACATTTTTAATAAAAGAAAATATAATGCTACTCGTATAAAAAAATAAAATAAATAGAAAAATAAAAATACACAATAGTAACACACATATATACAAATTTCATTACACTCATATTAATACATCAAAGAAAAATAAGTAAATGAATAAATCATTTCTACAATCTTCTTAACTCATATCTGATTTAAATAATAATATTGAACTTTACTTTTAAACATTCTTTTAAATTCAACAAGTGAATTACATCTTTTCAGTTCAGTTCCCAAGTTATTCCACAAATTAACTCCTTTAACGGAGACACACCTTTGCTTAATATTTGTTCTTGTTTTGGGTTTTTTGTATACACTTGTACCCCTTATCTCATAAGGACAGTTTCTAATTTCAAACAACTTTTGAGTACTGTGGCAGAGTAGATTATTGTATACTTTATACATTATTTGTGCTATTTTAAACTCAACCAAGTCATAAAATTTCATTGTATTTAATTTAATAAATAGTGGATGTGTTGATTCTGTATATTTCGATCTATTAATAATCCTTATGGCTCTTTTTTGCAATTTAAAAACAGTGTCGGTATTTGTTTTATATGTGTTTCCCCAAATTTCCACACAATAGGTCAAATATGGTAATAATAATGTATTATATAATGTATATAGTGAAATCATGTTCAGGACCTCCTTGGTTTTATAGAGTATCCCTATGATTTTTGACATTTTCCTTTTAACATTTTCTATGTGTGGTTTCCAACATAATTTATCATCAATAACTACTCCAAGGAATTTATTTTCATACACCCTTTCTATTTCAATTTAATTCACCATAATTTTAACTTGATGAGTGATTGGTCTAGTACCGAAAACTATGAACTTGGTTTTATTTAAATTTAATGATAATTTATTCATATCAAACCAATTTTTTATTGTACTTAATTCATACTCCACAGTAGTCAGAAGCTGCTTCAAGTTGTCTCCAGAACAGTAGAAAGTTGTATCATCCGCAAACAAGACACTCTTGAGTATTTTCGAGACACAACAGATATCATTCATATACAATATAAATAATTTAGGGCCCAGCACAGACCCCTGAGGAACTCCATGAATAATCTGTGCTAATCTGTGATCATGTGCTAGTTTATGACGGCACAAACAGCCACATACGTGTTGCTATGATTGCATTATGGCTTTGTTTTGATCCGTTGGTGAAGAGGTTGGTTGTTGCCTCCTCTCCCACACGAAGATAGCAGCCAGTTGACTTGTGCACACTTCCTGCGCATCGTTTGGTGGCTGCTATGGAGGACGCCACTCGCTGAGCTGACGCTAAGCACTGTGGCTGGTCGTTCTTGCCCGAAGAGGGCCACGCTGACTGCCGTGCAGTAGCTGCAGCTGCTGCGGCAGTCCGTCTTCCTGTAACCATGGCTGCGGCTGATGTTGCGCCTCAGCAGGATGCAGCTGCAGGCCAGGGGTGGTCTTCGTCCCCATCCCCCCGTCCATTTAAGAATTCTTTTCTCGAGTGTTTTCAGCACCGGTGGCGGTCGTTCGGGACTCATAGAACCGTAGTTACATTTGTAACTGCCATCCTGAGTGTCTGCTCAATCTTCCGTATCTGGTAGGGATCTTCTTCCCTCTGTCTTATAGAGGTTTGGTGTGCTGCACTGATGAGATGTGTTATGGGAGTCAAAGAACAGGCACTGGTGTGTGCGCTAGGTTTTCTGTAGACCGCAATATGTTGCTCTGCCCCCAAGAAAGTCAATTTAATTAACTATTACTTATTAAGTAATCCTTAATTTTCATATACATAATTGATTGAGGAACATTTCTCAAATGACTCGTTAATAGGTGCTTTATGTTTTTAATTTGGGAGTACATTTTGACATTTTAATATGACCAAACATTCTTACTATAGATGACTTGTCCAACATAAAAAACAAAACAAAAAAAAACAAAAAAAACAACATAGGTTTTAATAATTAAAATAACAATAATAATAATAATAATAATAATAATAATAATAATAATAAACATTCTGTTGTCACTGGTTCACTTTTTATTCTTCTCTTTAGTTCAGAGCGAGTTTGCCAGTTTGCTCCCAAGAGACGATTAAAACCTCTTTCTCCACCCATGCTTTGGATGTCAAACTAATGTAGAGCACTATCAAGCCAAACACATTAGTTTTAAAAGTAAATGTGACGGTCAGGTTTTAGTGTCATTTTGATAAAAAGCTTCCTTGGCCCTTCCCATAAATGGCTCATTGGCTGCGCCTTTACAGTTGACATGCTAATCAGCACAGGAGGAAATGGACTGTGTAACTGCTCTCATTCTGGTCAGCCAACCTTTAAGGCCCCTTATCCCCTTATCTTAATGCACTGGACCGCATAGAGCGACAAATCACTAAATAATAGTAGGACATCAATCCCCATATTAATGTTGCAATATAATCCTACCCATGTTATTCAGTGAGAACACCTCAGGGCATAGGAGAGGGTGAAGTGGAGAAAAGGAGAAGGGGCAGTAAATGAGGCTTCATTCAGGCCGAGGCGGTGCATTGAGGATGCTTCAATAAAGCACCATAAGTGAGCTCTGTTGGACACTCCACTCACATCAATTCCACTACAGGCTACAAAGTGTGCTTGCACCAGTTTACAAAGGAATGACTTACTGTACGTAGAAGCTATTGATGAACAAATGTTCAGAATAAATTATAAAACATCAACACATACTCTCAATGCTCTTTTGATCTGCATGGAACCGTGACAGAAGATCATATATATTTTCAACAACATTGTCTTTTTGCTTGACATATGCTCAACTGGTGCAGCATTCATGGCGCACTTTGCTCACTGAAAATCTCAGTTTGCATGTCTGCATGTATGCGATGTGGTTCTACAGTGTGTATATGATGTGCAACTAAAGCATCCATTGAAAGGTGAGTTGATTTCCCCTTGAAGGACATCCATCCTAACCCGGCAATAGTCAGATTGATACCTGTGATTCACTCAAGGGAGTTCTCCACAATATCAGTCTGGGACCGCTCCATTGTGATCCTCTCGGGAAAGGTTGGGCCATTCAGTATAATACTTCAAGCTGATTGGGCAATACATTAATTTGCAAGTCTACCAAACTTTTGTTTTGAGTAATCACGGCAATGGATGAAAATAATGCTGTCGTAGGTTAAAAAAAACAAAAAAAAACATGAACATCTTTACCAGCTAAAAATGCACGAAGCACCACTCGCTGTTCTTCATTCAACAAGGAAACTGTGAGTAATTTTGCGAGAACAAAATTAATTTGCACTATCTATGCAGTTTGTTTACCATGGCCTCGGCGCTTCTTGCTTTTGTCACAGCCGCATATCCCGCCCCCAAACACAATACCGCTTTGTGATTGGTCCATAAAAAAAGTTTTATACATTCTCATGTATTTTTTATTTTATTGTGTATTTATAAAATGCAGTCTAATTATTCTTTATTCAAAAGATGAAACACAAAGAAATGGTTTTGTTTTGGAGCGGCTGGAATGAATGAAAGCTTACTCAGGCAGGGAGGCTGCTTCACTAAAGCTCTATCAGTGAGCTCTGCTTGACACTCCACTCACATAATCTCCACTAGAGGCAAAGTGTGCTTGCTTGGTAATAACATTGCTTTATTTAACGTAAGGCCTTGGAGGCATAACAGCAGCTCTGCGCCTAGCTGTATAGAATCAACCGGTGTTTCCCAACCTTTATTGAGCCAAAGGGACCCATTTTACATTAGAAAAATTTCATGGCACACCGCCAAAGAAATAAAAGGAATACTGAAATAATGATTTTGTATCAATTTACTCACGATTTTACTTATTTAGCATGAAATCCGGGCTTGTTTAATTGAATACAATGATGATATACTTGCAGGAAGCCACGTCTTCTGTTGTATGTATTTAGTGTGCAGAGGAGCCCCACATACTCAATCACACACAATCATGGTTTCTCAAATTAATACTTATTTGTATTTTTTTTTCTATATTTTAAAATGTTAACATATTTTGTTTGTTCTCCCTGCCCCATTTCCTTACCGGTTGTCATGGAAAACGCATATTGAATGTTAATCATCAATTCTTGAATTTTTTTTTTTATTGTGCTTTTTTTTTTTTTTCCAGAAATGCATTTTTTGCATTTCGCGGGTCAGCCTTGACACTAACCCGCACTGTACTTACTAGTTACTAGGGATGTAACGATAATGGCAATATAGTGATATCGTGATATTAAAACTGCCACAATATCGTTGTCGTCATGTTCACAATATTTAAAGGGAACACATCTGTTTAAAAAAGTCAGGTTGCTTTCCATTTGTGCTGTTCTAGCACCCTCTGGTGGCTAGTTTATCAGTGAGATTGAATTTTCATTTGGGATGTTTTGGCCTTCCAGGTTAAAAATCTGTGCTAATTGTCAGATGAAGGGGAACATATGCTTGTGAAGCGTCAATATGTGGAGGAACTCAATGTGTGCGTGCATTAGCAAGTAAGCGCCTCAATATTGTTATTAGAAATTGTGGGTGGTTTATATACATTGCTATTATGTACAAAAGCACAATATTGTGCTTTTTTTGGTATGAGCTTTTTTTTTTTTTTTTTTTTTTTTTTGGACAATATTGTGACCTTTTTTTAAATATCGCCAACTCCCCACAATATCGTGCCAATTATCGTATCGTGACCTTCATATCGTGATAATATCGTATCGTGATGTTTGAATATCGTTACATCCCTAATAGTTACTACCATCAAATAGAAGTGCATTTACAGTAGTTGTTCTGACTTTCATTATACATTGTTGGCATAGCTAGAGGGGAAAATATATATATATTTCTAATTCATAAATAACTCTGGTACAAATAAAGTAAAATTGAGTAATTTCCCGCAGCATCCTTGGTGATCTCTCACGGTACACTTGTGTGCTACAGCACATTGCTTGGGACTCACTGAAATCAACTATACCATTAGCTCACTGACAAAATCCCACTGGAACATAATGCAGGCCTGAGCCATGATAAAATAAATCCGTGCTCTCAATAGTTCTTTCATTAAAATGTTAAGAGAATGAATTACAGAGAGAACGAGTGAAGACTGCACCTTACTCTTTTGGTGTCATACTAATCCTGCTCAGCAGTGTGATAAGGGACCAGGTTTGTCTCAAAGTAATGGGAGTACACTGGACAACTGGCACAGGCAATGGCTTATTTCAGATGATGCTTTAAATCACAATCCCATTCAGGGTGAGGATATCAAGCCATGCATTTTCCACACTTTACAGGCCATGCCCCACAGTTTTTAGCATCCAAAAAGCTCTGCACAAAGAAACTGGATGTGACTACAGTTAGTTTATTTCAACAACAATAAAATGTCGAATTTCAACATTATCCACAAATTGTGTTATATATTTCTGAAATTGTTGGAAATGAAAGAAAATGTATTACATTTCATCATGATATCACAACAAATCACACAGGAAAAAAAAAACATTCACATTCAATGTGGAACATATGCAGACCACACTGTTAAAAGCTAAGCTGCAATATTCAGCAAAATCATCAGATCAAACAATGTTAGTTGAAGGATTACATAAAAGATGTATCTTAAAGCCATGCGTTTGTTGTAGGGGTGTGCCAAAAAATCGATTCATAAACGAATCGAGATTCTCATTTATTAATCGAATCGATATCAATATCCAAAAATCGATTTTATTTAAATTAGAAATGAAGAAGAAGGGGAAAAGACAGTTGTAGCCCACATGCTGTTTTTGCGGAAAAAGGCACTTACAATACAAAATTAATAAATGTTAAAAAAAAAAAAAAAGACACTTTAATGTCTCTATTTGTCATTTTGTCTTGCAAAGCAGACTTGAGTAGATCATGACAATGTTGTGCATATCTGTAAATTGAAGCAGAAATCATTTGTCAATCAAATCATTGTGAATCAAAAATCGTTTGAATCGAGAATCGAAAATCAATTCCGAATCGAATTGTAGACCCAAAAATCGTAATCGAATCGGATCGTGAGACAGTCAAAGATTCCCAGCCCTAGTTTTTATCACATGCATACAATATTTGTACATATACAAATGTTTGACACTCTTGAGTTGCCATTAGTCATCTCCGGCTAACATTTGATAAATGTGACAGCAGTGAGGCGGCACGGTGGATTACTGGTTAGCACATATGCCTCCCAGTGCAGAGGACATGAGATTGAGTCCGGGCTTCGGCCTTCCTGAGTGGAATTTGCATGTTCTCCCCGTGCCTGCGTCGGGTTTCTCCCGGTACTCTGGTTTCCTCCCACATTCCAAAAACATGCATGGTAGGTTAATCGGAGTGTCTAAATTGTCCCGAGATATGATTGTGTGTGTGGATGGTTGTTCGTCTCTGTGTGCCTTGCGTTTGGATGGCAACCAGTTCAGGGTGTACCCCTCCTACTGCCCGAAGCCAGCTGGGATAGGTTCCAGCACCCCCGCGACCCTTGTGAGGAATAAGTGGTCAAGAAAATGGATGGATGGATGGATGGATGGATGGATGGATGGATGGACACAGCAGTCTCGGTTTGTAATCAGGTACACGTTCAAAGATATTGGGATTATGTTGATGCGGTTATTCGGTGTACTGCAGTTTCTGTACAAAAACAGCCACACTTGACTGCAGCTTGGCTAAAAGCCAAGGTCTAAGTCACTCACACACATACACTCAAGTATTACGTGAAGTCAAGTATTCTCAAATATGAATTATGCTAATCCTGCAAGACTTTAACCTTTCCCTTTTTTTCAGTCAGTGGATATGAGTACAAACAGCGTCATCCCGCTCCAAAATAACTTGCATGATCATTGATTCACTTTAAAGTGTGACTATTTAAGATGGAGCCAGCCAAAGGGTTCCAAACGCAGACAGTGGCAAGTGGGTTGAAGTCACCACATCAAAGTAATCAAATATGTAGGAAGCTTCAATAAAATCCAACATGCTGGATCCTAATTTTGTCATCCAATGAGAGGATAACTTACTTTCATTTATTAATACGCACTTATTTATTCAATTCAGTGACCTTTTCTCCCCACATGCTAAGATTGGATGGGGGGTGGATTTGTTTACTCAGCCCTGAAATATTGTAACGATCTGGTGGTTATGATGCAGCCGAAGTCGAACACAGCGAGAGAAAAAAATCATTACAAATGCCCACAAGTGCTGCATCTTTATCTATCAGTTTACCAATTCCTGGTATTCCTATTATCAGTGAGTTTGAAGTTATAATAGGATTTTCCACAGGAATATTAATGTTGCAAAAGATGAATCTCTCAATTCCCCAGGACCCACACAGAAATTCTGAGAAAAATAACTCAACTTTCTCAACTTCTGACCTTCTCTTTTGTTTCTCTTACACAATATGCAGATAACACATCACAATTTTAACATAAAGTCAAGCAAAGGCAATATATTACCACAGATCGATGCACTTTAACACAGCATTCCACCATCAGACAATTACCGGTAGATGGGCGATGCTGGCAGCGCCATCGACGGGTTCGACATGCAACATAACAAAACTGATCGAGTGAGTGAGTAATAAGTGTGAAACTTCACATCTCCACATTGTCCTTTCTGGCATTCTCTTTAACACAGATGCCATTGTGCCTCCCCGAGGTGGAGGTAGAACTTCTGTCACTGCTGTTCACACTGAAGAGCAACTCAGAAAAAAAGGTAGAAATATCACAGCTTCAGCGGAAGGGCCTGACATGCAACATGCAAGGTGGGATGTTGGTTAACCGCAGAAGTGTAAGACGGGTCACACTGTAACATGACCTCACGTGAAGTAGCAGACCAGATCACCATCATATTCATTTTATTATTGATTCCGATATGTGTGCCTTGTATGCTAAACTCGCACTTAGGCTTCCCTGCTTCCTAGAATAGTGCGATATATTTGGCTATGAGTCATGCCTTTGCGGTTAGTTTTGTCAACAGTGTCCTCGTGGGAATATTCTGGCCCCTGGCTGATACGGAGACCTGCTAAGCATGCCTGTGGTCCAGGTCAGAGTCAAGGGGTAAGTAAGGTCAGCTCCCCAGAAGCCAAAAAAAATGACACAAGTAATCCGAAACCTTCCATGTGACTTTCTGTCACAGAGAGCTTTTCTTTCACAATGACAGGGAGTCATTTAAATGCAAACTGGGATGGGGAGAATCTGCAGGTTGTACATGGTAGCTGACAGATGATTACCGCGTCATTTTTTTTTTTTTTCCAAAGTCCCCTCAGACAAATTGTTCAGAATACTGGGAGTTCCGTTTCCATGGTGATGTCTGAACACGCCATAGTCAGTCACTACTACAAGTAGTTTACATTATAGTAGTACATATGACTGATTGTAGTCAAAGTCTAAGTCACAACTTAAAACAGTCAATTGAAAAATAGTAAGTTAAGTGGTGCATTATTCATAACACTGAGACAAAACGGACAATTACAAACTACAAAACATATCTAACGGGCCAAGCTAAACTTGGAAGGTAAACATTTTCAATGGTAGTCATTTGATTTTAAATTCCAAATTTTACTTTCTTTCTTTCTTTCTTTCTTGGTTTCGTCACAGTTGCATATCCCACCCCCAAACACAATGTTGCTCCGTGATTGGTCCGAACCACCAGTGGTTTAGGAACGGCAGTTATCTGCGGGAGCGGTACAAGATGGTATTCTCCGGAGTTTGTGAACTCACAAATACCGCAAGAATTCATCTTGAGAGCAAGGTTAAAATAGCAATAGAAACACATTCTAGATGATGGTATAACGTGGCAAGCTTTAATGAACTGTGCTGTTTGGTGCAAACATGGCTTTAGTTGTCCTGCTACTTAACTCATTCACTCCCAGCCATTTTCACAGAAGCAATCCCGTTCACTCCCGGCTGTTTTACTAGATTTTGACCGATTTTGCAAGGCCCACAGAATATTGTGTTCTATTGCTATATAAGCATGGAATCTATCAAAAGAAAGATTAAAGTCTCTTCTTTCATCAGGAAAAAAAGTATGTTTCTATCTGTTTCCATTTTGCAGCAATTAGCATTAGAAGAGAGCTAAGTTTAATCAGTTTTCACAAATCTATTTAAAATTGTAATTGAGCTTTTTTTCTACATGGCCCTGGTTGACCGCCTTTTCTCTGCTGCCACCTGCTGGCCGTTTGTGTAATAACTACCATTTCTGCAACCGTTCTTTGCAGTTGAGAGGCTGCATCAAAGCCTTCTGTATGCTCTAGCATAAAAACAAAAAAAACGTATAAATATGTCTTTGGGACATTTAAAAAAAAACGTATTTACACGTTATTGGGAGCAAATGAGTTAAAAGACCAGAACCAAAAAGAACATTGACACCTAAAAGTTGGAGTTTTAAAGGACACTTTCCAAAAATGTAGTAACCAGCAGTTCTGTCCAACTAAATAGATGTGAGTGAAATGTTTCCATTTATCGTTGGACATGGTTTTTCAACAAATGAATGCATCATAGAGAGTGTGCAACCTAAGTCAGGCAGACCCTCTTCAATTCCTCTTGCTCCCAAAAATGCAGTAAGGTCAGCTGAAGTCCAACCAGCCTGTGAGCTGGTTGAGGTAGTTATATATAGAAGGTACTGGCAAGTCAACGAGTGCATGGGACCCGGATGGGGCTCAGTCACAAGGCCTAGGTTGATTGAGTGCAAGATCTTTCATCTAAAATCAGCCAGTGGGTTAATGAAACATTTTCCATGACACAAACCATAACAGTATTTCCCTTGTGGCTTCAGAAGATGAAGTGAATCAATCCAACATAAATGGAAGATGATGCGACAGTAATTGGACGCGCACTAGGAGTGTTTCAAAAGCAGGGCAGCGAGGGACATGGTCAAAGGGGTTACGCCATTTACCTCTTACACGGTGCATGCCTGTGGGATTCAGGGAACATGGCTGTAATAGTGCAGTATTTTGGAAGATGTTAATGTGAGTCAGGCTATGCAGTGTATGTGAGCACAGAGTTTTAGAGGCAGAACTGCAACGCGGCCATCTTTTCAATGTCACGGGCAAATGTGACTCAAACACAAATTTGATCCATGAACACAGGCACACGCATGACATGTCATTTGTTCTTTATGCAGGTCCAGTTTTAATTATACAGTTAAATTATGGCAAATAGTGCTGAAATAGCAGTTAGTGTCAGTTTTGTAAGGAAATAGTATACCTATTTTAAGCAAAAGAACAAGCAGTATGTACAAAGGTTAACAAATAAATGAATTGCATTGACTTGGTCTAAAATAATTTTTTTCAAAAAAATCAAAATATGTTAATTTAATGGTAAATTTAGTACACAAGTTAAACTATCTTATATGAAGTGGCATCAGCCACATGATACCAGTTTTCAACGTTGTAACTGAATTATTTCTGAAATCAATATATTTATGATATTATTATTACTTCACAACAAATGGTGTCAGTTTAGCCCACAAGCAATTTCCCACCACAGATGCATGTATAATGGCAAATGCAATGGAAATTAGTAAATGTTGAGTCATGGGTAAATTATTCTAAAAAAAAAATAATAATAATAAAAAATAAATAAATAAATAATAATAATAATAATAATAATAATAATAATAATAATAATAATAATAATAATAATAAATATATATATATATATATATATATATATATATATATGCAATGGAAAATTAGTAAATGTTGAGTCATGGGTAAATTATTCTTTAAAAAAATAAATTAATAATATATATATATATATATATATATATATATATATATATATATATATATATATATATATATATATATATATATATATATATATATTACTGTAGGTTAGCGTATCCTTACATTCATCCAGTCATTCATGTAGAAATGTTCCAAATCATTTATTTTCAGAGTGTAATACTTGACCTGCAGACAAAAAGCTTATGTAAAGTACTTTCAACTACTAGAAAGAATCTGCACTTTGTACTATCTTGAGCCAAACAATTAGATAGATGCGAGTAAAGGTGAATCTGTTGAATACATTCACAGCATAATTGAATGCACTCAACTTAATTTATTTTTTCCTTCCAAATTACATCATATTGGAATGTTTGATTGATGGCCTGTCTGGGGGAAAAAAAAAAAAAAAGTCCAGTCATTGAACTTGATCCTGAGAAGACTTTGGACATACATGCATCAAGACGCAAGAATATAAAGACATACGTTTGCTCTATCAAATTCTGAAGGCCAATCAGCTGATGACGAAAAGTCCATTCCCCGCTACATGCCACATAATACACAGACTGCGCCTGAAGATGCCCATATGTACTATCATTAATAAGTGTCAGAATAAAACACTATACAATCAATCAAGTACGTGTCTTTTTTTTTTTTTTTTTCTACTGTGGATCTCAAAGCAGCAGAGGAGGTGAAGCGGAGGCGTACTTGTCTACGTGTCAGCCATGATTCATTAACGTCAAACAAATCTGCCATCCATTCTCCTCATAGTCAACTTCGAGTTGTAGTGCTAATCCCTTTTAGCTGAGCACAAATAGGAAAAGTAAAGAAATAAAGACCTTCTCGGCATCAAGCCATATGATTAAAGCTGACTTGGCAGAAGAGATTGAAAGATATTCTTAACATTTAATGACACTTACTAAGCTTACCAATTACGATCATCTTGTAAAGGGATCATACCAACTGTAATGCAAGCCAATGTGTTGATTTTCACTCTTAATTGGATTTTGTACCCTGAACGGGAACATTCACTTGAGACAATTGGAAATGAAATAGTTCAACTTAAGTGCAGTGCATGTACTGTATGATCAGTGGCTGAAATGCATTGTCACATTATCCTTTTTTTCCAGGAGCAATAGAAAATGGTTTACAACAAAACTATTTCTGAGGAACATCAACAGTGTCTATTATTGGACAGCTTTATCACCAAATATATAAATCTAACTTTTTACAGTCGTGTGCTGTTTTGACGGAAGCCCATGTCTGAACAATGATCTTTAAAATGAATCAGGTGCACTGCGGTTAACATGTCGATACAGTCCTGTTAAGCATTGTATTATGTTTTAATGTTATTGGTTTATTTTCAAAATGCTTTTTGTTGGATCACTGTAATGTGCTTAGTGGCAACATGCTACTAGCATAAAGCCATTATCTCACTGAGGGGGCAAAGGCTGTCAGGGTTCATTTATGGTCACAACATTCGCTAAATGTTCACCAGATATTCGCCAAATGTTTTGATGATTTTTCTTGTTGCAAGGAAATTTTTAACATGTTCAAAAACAAAACAAAAAACTTTAAAATTGATGGTAAAGCTTTAGGGAACATTTAACGAATGTTATGACCTGAATGAATACTAGCAAGGAATCAGCATTTGTTACCATCGCAAACATTTACATCCTCAGTGGGATACGGGCTTAAATATTATGTATTTGCTGATTCGACGTTTAAAACCACCCCTGTTACTTTCAGACCTGTTACTCAAATGAGAAGATTCAGTACAATAAAACAGTGGTTCTCAACCTTGATCCTCGACGACCCCTCCCTATCCAGCCTGTTTTCCATGTCTCCCTCAGAGAACATAGGTGTTTAAAACGACCAGCTAATCAGCAAGCTCTGCATGAAGCTGGATAACGATCCTCAGCTGTGTTGGCTGAGGGAGGCATGGAAAACAGGGATACTCGAGGACCAGGGGTTGAGAAACTGCAATAAAACAACAATCCATTCATTTTCACTTATCCAGGGGGCAGGCACATCAAAGATTTCCCTCTCCCAAGCCACTTCGTCTCGCTCTTCTGGGGGCATCGTGAGACATCTTCAGTTTGTCCTGGGTCATCCCCGGAGCTTCTCCCTATGGGTCATGCCCACAACACCTCACCAAATATAGGATATCCACCACATAGCTTAAACATCTGCCTGAGCCACTTCATTTGGCTCATTTTAATGCAGAGGAACAGAGAGTCTACTCTGAGGCATTCCCGGATTATAAAAATCTTCAAGCTACCGCTAAAGGCAAACCCGGGCATCTGATGGAGGAAACTAATTCCGGTTAGACACATCTTGCTAGGTGGGAGTCGAAACGTAAGCCAACCTGTAAATGGAGAGTTCACTTTCTAGCTAAGCTCCTGTCCTTCCCTACGACAAACGTCAATCCACCCGCCAATCTCCCACTCCAGGCTTCCCTCACTTGTGAGCAAGAACCCAAGATAACCAAAACTGCTCCACTTGGGGCAGATCTCATCCTTGACCCAGAGAGGGCATTTGCGACCGATCACCATTCATTGTCTAAGATTTGGAGGTGCTGATTGTCATCACGACTGCTTCACACTCGGCTGCAAAATGTTTCATCCAGCGAGACTTGAAGATCACAGTGTGATGAAGCCAGCAAAACCACGTTATCTATAAAAAGCAGAGACGCAAAAAATGCAAATTCGGAGACTTTCATCCTTGCTTGTGAACAACTGAAACTTTCAGGGATCCCTGCTCACATGGTTTCATTGACCCTGTTCACCTGAGGAATGTGCATTTTTTTTTGGTTTATTTTGTTGCAGGCAATGAATGACAGAATATTAGTTGAAAAAAACAAAACAGAAATGTTCTTCAGTTTGAACATAAAATGAAAATGATTTTCAAATTATTGCATTTGACATTCCGATAGTGATTATTTTTACAGTTCTAATGGCATGCAGAAATTGGTGCAATTTATTCATCTACATATCTATAAAGCAGACTTACTGTATGAGGTTGTCGTGTGATATTATTGTGAATTTATTCGAATGATATTTGTATCGCAATGTTGTCATTTTATTTGTATTCATTTCATTCTTTTAGTATGCCAAGCATGTCTCCCTTTAAAATTTGAGCTCCCACAATTTCTAGTAAACAAAGTAATTGGCCAAAATCAAAAGACTTTATTTTAACAGTTTGTGTTCTTTCTGACCTTTGATACTTTTTGAACATCCCAAATGGCAAAGTAAAGTTTTTTTTTTTTTTTTTGCAAGAAACTTTCTTCCTTTGAGTCAGAATATGAGTCATCGATCACACAAAAGTCTATACAGACCATTCAATTATATTTCTGCTGCATTTGGCTCTAATTTTCCATTTAGACACTAAAATTGTACCTTGACAATTAAACCACAAGAGAGAATGGCAGCTTTGACCTTATAATTCGAATAAAGTTCAGTGCTTCCACCCCCATTTGCCCTGCAGTCTGAGTTTACCTTCCCACATATTCCCTCACTACAGAATCCCACTATGCAAATGTAATAATGGCTTCATGTTACAGGGCCCTTCATTATTATTCCTCCTTGGAAATTTAAGGTGTGTCCCCTTTATCACCTCGTGAACTGCCGTTATCATGATGTAGCTGGACCCTGAGTCCTAACTAAGGTCATTGCCACTGAATGTTCATTTTAATATTAGAATAATCTTTAAATGGCAAAGTGAATATCAAGTTATTCGATGGGATATTTTGCCATTATCATGCTAGTTCATTGTTTTAATAGTGTTACTTCTATGGTGCAAATTTTATTTTGTGTAATTGACAGGTCTAAATAATCACAAAGTTGAAGCACAGAGAAATTAAAGAAACTACGATCATTGAAGAAAATTGAGAATGCTGCAGACTAAACTCGGTTAATGAGTAATATTGAATCGTCCTTTCCCATTGAATTAAATCAATATCAATATGAATGCAAGCAGACGTAGACCATTGATCAAGTGTTGCATTGTGAGATTTTTTTCCCGCAAGGAAATAATTCACTGAAAAGTGTGTTTTCTGAGCCACAGCATTCCACGATTGGTTAATTAGTGTAGAAAGTCATTTATGTAACAACATGCCTTCAATCATGATGAGGTGGTTTAATGGACTGTTGTTTTATAAAACAAGACATTTTGGGCACTTCAGTCACTGATTTTAGTCCGACCAATCCTCCGCTAAATGAAAGAATGTTGGGCTGTTTTTTTTATTGTTTTTTATTTTTTTTTACACTATTGCAGCGACACGAGCTCTCTTTATTCAATTCCATTAAAATGAACATTTCCTGAGGCACTCAATGTCTCTGTTCTATGCTGGCCTGACAAAGGTGTATTAATCTAAAGGCTGTTAGGGCAAATACACTGACTTAGAGGAAGAATCTGAAGAGCACTTCAGGGAGGCATCCAGCTCTTTTGAATATTATTTTCCATGTACACATTCCCAACATTATTTTTTTTTTTTTAAAGAGAAACACTTTACCAACACAAACAGTGAAAGTATGTTGTACAGTACTGTGTATTTATTCTTCTTCTCACTTTCCACGTGATGCTTAATCTGGAATCTTTGAAAACAAAGATATCCTTGTTTATGAATTAATCATGAATGCACATGTATGGAGAAGATTTGTTTACTGCAGCACAGAAGATAAAAATAAGTAGCCGACAGGTCATCTCCATCTTCATCGCAATGCCATTTTGTAAAAGTGATAAAAGAAAATGTCTTAGCTGATAAAGTTGATATTTCCTTATAGCTAGATTGGTTGTGTTGAGTTAGCTGTTTGGGTTTTAAACAGGAGGTGTCGGAAAAATTGCCGTAGGGATAACTTTATAGCGGTATTACTTTCTTGATATTTAATGTCAGCGCTTCCTATCATTGTGAAGCAGAACTCACTACACTTTTGCTTAAAATATACCATACATTCTCACCAGGAACTACAAAAATTTATAACAAATTTAATCACTGACCGGTAGGGGTGTAGCGGTTGACAGAATTCACAGTTCAGTACGTACCTCGGTTTTGAGGTCATGGTTCGGCACGAGTTCTGTATAAATAGGAAAAAAGGGCAACAACTCCAAAAAGCTGAATTCTCTGTTTATTTTCATTTATTTTTAGCAGACAGTAGTGCATGGAACAGTTTGTCCAAAATAGCGCCATTTATAACTTTTAAAACTATTAACACATTAAAACTTTTAACACTATGACGGCAATGTTGCGTGTTTTATTAACTTATTTATTTATTTACTGTCGGTTAGCAAACTGATTTTGGTGCTTTACTGCCACCTGGTTTGTAGTGCAGATACTGCAATGCACTTGCATATTCGTCGACTACCAAACACACACAGTTTGTGACATCCAAACTGAGACAGTACGGGACAAATAAAAACTGTTACACCCCTACTGACCGGTGATTGAGTTATTGCTATAGCTAATGCTAAATGGTATCTTAGGTGACAGTTCACCAGCACTATACAAGTCAATGCATTCGCCATTATCCAACCGTTTTTTGCTTGGTGCAAGCAGCTATTGGAATGCTGGCTGTGTAGTTTACCTCATGCCAGTCCCGCACGCTCCCAGAAAAGCTCAGCTTGCATTGGGTCTGACTGGTGACTGCAGAATTAGGCTAGTAGGACTGCATTTCCCTTGATTCTTACACCTGGAAGCAGTAAGCAATTCTAGTTTTGGCATTGTACAAACACTCCTGCTAGCAATTAGATTTAGTTAGATTAGTCCTATCAATTGCGTGGACAACTCTGTGTTTGACATGCACATGGCCCAAACAAATGGCTTGCCGGCTGGACTAAAAACAAAACAAGGCAAAACAAAAGCAAAACAAAGCAAAGCAAAACAAAGCAAAACAAAAGCAAAACAAAACAAAAGCAAAAGAAAACAAAAGCAAAAGAAAACAAAAGAAAACAAAACAAAAATCAAATCAAATCAAATCAAATACGGGACACCAGGACGGGACCTGCCAAAAGGCTGGCGAAATCTGCCGGGACTCGGGACACAAGGTTCATCATTGGACTGTCCCGAGTAACCGTGACTGGTCACCCTACTGGTGGAGTAAATAGCAGCATTTCTCCAAAATTAAATTAACCTTATTTTAGATTTATAACAAATGGAATTAAAAAAAAAAAAAAAAAGTCGCCTTTGGACTGTGTTGACGAATCCCATTATTTTTTAGCAGCAGGTAAATTTTTTAACTTGGTTTACAAAGTTTGCGATTATTCATCTTGTGGTTCATAAATATTCACACAATGCTATTAATGAAGTCTGCGGTCTTTAGAAGATGATTAGTGTGATAATATATGCACACGACCTTTCATAGTCACACACATTTGACCCCGTGTCACAGATAGTTGTTGCTGCTGCTGCTGGAGGTGGATGGAGAGAGGTAGCCATTGGTCCTATATGTTTGGATTTTCGTTTTTCTTGCTTTTGTTTTTTTCAGTGGACATGCGGGCAAAGGAGTGAAGATTCCACCTGATATGAGGCCAGCTCTATAAGGGGAAACGGGAGCTGTCGTGATTGACGACTTGCTTGAACTCATCCATCAGGCCTGGCATACAGTGGGCTGACACCACCATATCCATCCCATGTGGCCACGAGCACTCCAACCCTTGAGCTATATTTGCTAGCTGACATTAATGCCTTGCTCCTGCTTGACTCTGTAAGCCTCCCCCTCACTCATCTTTCATGACATTGCAAATCTATGGCTACCCTATCCTGTGCTACAGTACTTCTGGCCTTTGTATCGTAGCATTTCATAATTTACCTCTAAAGAATAGAAGAAGATGATGAATATAATGTGGCAATGTCTCCCCAAATACAAAGTCAGAGAAATAAGCTGCCACAACATGTTGTGCACACATATAGTATTTTGTTATGTAATACCATGCAAGGAATAACTCAGTATGATGCTGGGCAGAACTACAACCACTTCATCTATCATAAGAAATCAATTGTTAATGTTAACTCTTTCACTACCAGCCATTTTAGAAAATTTCAAAATTTTCAATACCCACGCGATATTATGTTCAATAATTCATATATAAGCTGAATCTACCAAATGACAGAATAGAATAGAATACTTTTTGCCCTGTCCCGTTCTTTTATAATTGACAGTGGAAAAATGTAGGTTTGCCAAAATGCAGCCATTTCTCCCATGGAGTCTGAAACGGTTTATTTCGTATAAAATGGGGCAATGATGTAATCTACCGGTAGCTAGGCATCAGTAAAGTTTTTTTTCCCAAGTTTGACATTTACAGTGGAGCATAATCATATTCTTCCCATCTATCCACACTCTGAAAAAATTGAATGAGTGAATGAGTTAACTGAACATTTCTTTAACAGTGTTTTTCTTCACATCTGCTGTGAACAGAATCTGTCAGAGGAGTAAATTGAAACAAACAAACAAAAAAAATCTTCCCAAGAGGGAGTTAAGAATATTAAAAACAAACAGTAGCGGTTAATTAGCAGATTTTTATTTATTTTTTAATCAGGTCAGGACTGGGAAAAAAATGTAAATCATATGTGGATGATCAGTGTGCTGCTAGCACCACCATGAAACCATACTAACTACTTGTATGCATCATTGGACTTAACATTCCATCATTGACCTAGAACACTGACTGACTGTTGTATAGCCATTCTATTGCTGGTGAATGCATTTAAAACATCCAAAATATCCTTCTAGAAACAAAATGGCAATAATCAAGGTAACACTGTAAAATTCTCTTCCATTTAAATATGTGTGATATCTCAGTAAAATGCTTAGTTTGTGCTGATAGTACGCTCGGCCAAGCTACAAGAGAAACTAAAAAGCCTTGTCAAAGAATCCTCCTCCATCATCTTTATACAACATAGTTATATACAACTTTGTCCTGGCTAGCTGTGAGTCAATCTTGAGATGGAAGGAGGACGGACAGTGATGGTGGATCCACTTGCGAGCTTAAAATGCATCCATACCCTCAAATGACCTGCTCTCCAAAAGCCCCTGCAGTAGTCACAAAACGACTTCGGTCTTCTGTCACTACCTCAACAACCACGTTGTCTTTGGGTTTTTCCCCAAATCTGATTTGAGATGACATCCAGTGCCGTAAGCTCATTGTTTGGGTCAAAGCTCACGCAACGACTTCTACGAGCAAAATATGAGTAATTATGATCTGTTCAGACAAGGTGAAGGCTGATATTCAGCTGACAGCTTCGTTTACAGGCACCACATGGGAGAACTGAAACATTGTGAACTGTGAAGTCAGTTCATCTGCTTCTTTTATGAGATTCTAAGTATGATGTGTAAGAGAGATGTGCCAAATAATGCATGTGTTAATTCATATTCTGGAAATACATTTAATCAGTGTTAAAAATAATCTCAAGATGAGAATTATTATAATGCGTTCAATGAATTGATTTCCACAATGATTCAGGGGGATTGTCCCTTACTGCTGTCGTTTTTATGAATGAAATACCACAACACACATCTGCAGACCTCAGAATCTGTCTACCTGTGCCTCAATCAAATCAACTAAAATCACATTACAACACCTGTGTCACCTCTTAGGCCTGGTTTTAGCGAGTCTAAAATCTAGTCTACTTGAGAAATGCAGTCGAAAAAGACAAAACGCCTATCAAGGTCTACCAGTTTTAACCCGTTAAACTCGACTTGCCCCGGCACGAAACTGTTTTTACACAAAGCGTAGTCTACTTTCTATCACCAAATTGTGAGGTGCAGCTAGCAAGGTGCAACATGTCCCAAACTCAATAAGCTCGACTCGCCTCTGCACGAAGATGAGGATGTGCCCGATTTTACGCCAATCGCACGGAACCCCGTCTATGAAAACAGGGCCCTTAATTTTCCTCTTGATTGCGTCTGCCTATTAGTGCTTTTCAACCTCAGAAAGACACACCAGGGACATGAAATTGCTGAGGAAAACACACAAACAATGGGGTCGCGTGCTCGAGCCAGCCAGGCCTCAGGGGCTGACTTCAGCTTGCAGTTAATTAATAGAATGTTGAAAATGGTTGTGACTTGTATTTTTGGAGTCTCAGCAGAAGGGAAACTTTACAGTTATGAATTAAAGATGGAGTGCAGTGTTCCCCCGCATGACTGAATGAGGTCTGACAATCTGAGAGACAGAAGCAAATTGATACTGTACAAAGCTACTTTTAATGCCCGTCTTCTGCAGATGCATGCCAATTGGGATTTTCTAGGTTAGGACTCAGAAACAGTATCTCTGAGCAACGAAACACCAAATAGGCAATGGAGCCTCATGAAAGAGTCACCTTCTGTAACTTCACAGTCTTCCCAAACCATGATCCACCACATGGACTGTTAGCTGTGAGTGAATAACCGAGCACGGGCGACAAGATGCTCGTCCTGATATTACTGCACTTTGTGCTGTTAGACAAGCTGGATGTGGAAAACAGCATATAATGACACCAAAAATGTCATCTTTCGGTACTTATTTTCTCCACAGATAGAAAACTACTATCTCTTCATTTTGGGATGTAGGAGCCAAAAAAAAAAAAAGAAGTATTTGTGAGACATTCAAGCTGGAGTGATTCTGCAAAACAGATGCAGGCTGCAGTAGCACACAGCTGATCTCTCTTACAATAGAAACTCCCAGGTTGGACACTATTATGGGATGTTTGGTCAATCTTCAGTTTGCTTGAATTTTGAAACACTTGTTTCCTTGACAACATTATGGAAATCTAACAATGGTCTACATAAAATAAAATATGGGTGGTGGGGGGGAAGTAGCCAACATTTTCTAGGGCAGTTTCGCATGAATAATCCAAATATCCCATTAGTTTTTCTCTATATGCTCCTGTTTTATTTTTATTTTTTATTATTATTTAATTTTCTTCTTATTATTATTATTATTATTATTATTATACTTTTGTCATCTGAAAATCAGATTTTTGTACAGCTGTAAGGAAGTGGATTAGCACTGTAGGGGTAAACTTGTATTTGCTTGGCAAACAATAATGAAGATCATTTTATTACTGACGTGTTTTTTTGTTTTTGTTTGTTGGTTGATACCAAGGCTTATTTCAACGAATTGGGGCTCACGATGATGGCCGATACCAGTATTTACTTTTGTGGCCGTTTTACCATCAGGAGCTATAAATTAGAAGAATAAAATGTTGACATTAATTTCATCCAATTTTATGGTAAAATTGTATTTTGGTACACAATGGCCTTTCCTTAATTAAATTGATCTGTCATTGTTTTTATTGGGGAAATTTCATGTTTCAAAAGTACTAGTTGATATCAGCACTTGGTATCTGTATCGGTGACTACTGGTACTGGAGTCGGCTTGGAAAAAATGGTATTGACAATCCCTACTTTATACAGTCGTTTTACTCACAAGGTGATTTTACGTATTTGTTTAGGCAATGTATACTATCCACATACCGATACTGCACATAATGTAGCAAAAGCAATAAAGATGATTCTTGCAACATCCTTTATGTTGATCTGCAACAGCAAATACTTAATTGTAATTTTGAACCTTATTTAGCCCCCAACACCCGATGACCCCACCCCACCCTTTCAGCTGACATATGCGGTGAGTCATTGACATCGTTTGTCATTTCTGGTTTTCAGTGGTTGGGGATATTGTGGCTATTCTGTATCATTATCATTAAGTTGCTGGGTATTTTGCCACGCTAGCCATCCAGCCGCAGCTCGAGTTGATGTAGGCGTACAATTTGGGCAATTCTATCACACGGAGCATGCACGCGGATGGGGATACAAAGATGTAATCAAACTATCAATATGACGATAGGTTCCAAATCTCTACCTACAGGCAAATTCGTACCATATACTGAATATATCGTCTCTACCGTCCACCTCTAGGTTGTTGGTGCAAGCCTAGTGGAAGGCTGCCTTTCATTTAAACGAGAGTCACTGTAATTAGAAGCAAATCATGTCTTCTGGGACACAACAATGAGAATTAAATGGTTTGACTAATCCTGGTGGGTGAAAATGGAAACAAGAGCTGGAAACCACAGGTCGCCTGATTTCTGAAGACCCGTTTATAATTAAAACACACAAGCATCCTCGACTCCAGCATTACTAGTGCGTAATCAGACATAAGAATGCTGCTGATCCCACACGTCTTGTTCAGAAAATAGAGAAATGCACATGAAAGACTGCGCAGACAATGTCAGCATATCAAGTCTGTATTTCCCACCACAGCATGCAGATCACAGCTGCACACTATAGCTAATTGGCCTTTAATTAGATGAGAACATTTCATAGGAGGACAGGCAATGATTGTACATAGTCTATAGCAGTATACTGGAAATGTAGAGAAGGCCTTCCACTGAATCTTTTCTGCATGGCTGCATCTCAAGATAGCATTTGCAAACGCAACAAAAAACATACACAGATATGCATCTTTCTACTCACAAATTATTCTGTTAGTGGACTGTTTGAAGAGCTCAGTATGACATCACTGCACTTCATTTCCAGACGCTGGCCTGAGGGAGGTGGTGCTTTGCCTAGACGCTCACTTGAAATATTAAGGCTAAATCACATTGCGTGTTGCATGTGGACACAAAAGGAATCTATGGAAATAGGTTTGCCTGCTGTCTTTATTTATGGACTATTACTCCATATTTACTGGACTGTGAAGAAAAAAAAAGATAATTTCCATCGCTACCAAAGTGTAATTATCCTGCATTGTCTAAACATGACCAAAAAACATGCTCACAAAGCCATGCAATCATGTTAAAACAACTTCACAGTGTAAATGAAGCCGTGCGAACAGTTCAGTTACGTCTAAAGCGTCAGACACACTGCTATGCTGGATTGCTGTCAATCTGAATGGATGAATGTCATTAGCCTGCTCGTGGAAAGCGCCGTAAATCGGTACTGCCAAGCCACACATTTACTTTTCATGCAGATGTGACCTGCACTTACAGTATCCTCACTTCATTGCTATCTTCCTGCACGATTATCAATAAATAATGACACAGCCTCTTCCCCTGCTTAGTTATATTTCCCTGCTGGATAATGACCCAATATGAACTCCTGCCAAAAAAGATAATAGCTTCCTTTTTTTTTTTTTTTTTTTAATCTTTCAAGCAATGAAACCACAGTTGGCCTAGTATCTGATCTACTTGTTATTTTGTTTATCTACCTGAAAATGTTCACATATCAAAGGCAATCTATATTCCAGACGAGGATTGATTATAAAACCTCTTGAAGCTTTTAGGAAAAGATGACCAGAAGAACATGGGCCACATGGGTGAACTGGTAATCTCAGAGGCTCCACTGAAAAGAATGATCCATATCCTCTCATCATTGTTTTTTCCCCCCTCTGGATAGCAAAGATAAAAACCAGCAGGAAAAGACACTGTGCCAAACCAAGGTGGATAGCAGTGGGTGGTGAAGATGGTCAATTCAATTATTTCTCCACCAGAGCATATTTTGTATTCCAGACAGACACCTGGCAAAGTCCCATTTAAAGAGGGAGTGTACTGGATTACTCATATTTCCACCTTTCCATCCTTTTTCTATAACACTTATCCTTTCAAGGGTGAATTCCAGCTGACATTGGGTGGAAAGTTGGATACGCCCTAGACTGATCGCCTGTCAGTCACATTTAGATTGGCAACAATCAATCCTCACATTTATACCACTGGTCATTTTTGACCTCATACATTACATCAATACAAGATAACCCCGACCCCAACATTTTATGCTTAAATTTGATCTATTTCACAGGGAGAGAGAGAGAGAGAGAGAGATGGTAAAATTTGAATAAAATTAACTATTTATTTACATATTCATGACTAATTAACATTTTTTCTCTGAAGAACAATTTTGCAATGATTGCATTTAGTAATGTTGAGGAGCATTTTTCAGGTTTGTCCCATTGACTTGGGATTTATGAATACAAGTACAGTATAATGGAGAGAATGAATGGTTGAATTCAGGGCTGCAGATGTTGATTATTTCAGTATTTCAGTGTCCTACTGAAAATTCTATAAAAAAAAAAAATAATTGTTGTATTCGGACAAAATATATTTTTACTTACTATATTTCACTAAATAACCAATGTTTTTCTTTATATATATATATATATATATATATATATATATATATATATATATATATATATATATTTATTTATATATATATATATATATATACACACACACACACACACACACACACACACACACAATCAACAGTCTTTATTTCTTTGTGCGTAGCAGCAAACTGTACACTGTGCTATTGTTTTAGTATTCCGAACAATCACAACATGTGCAAAATGCATAATTGTGCAAAATGTGAATTTTGACTCGCAAACTGTGATGTAAAACCATTTATTCTGAGCCTTGATATTTTTCACATACAATATGGAGAAATGCCAGTCACTCACTTCCTTTTTTTTTTTTTTTTTTGTGTGTGTATGTGTGCGTGCGTTTGCGTGCGTGCGTTTGCGTGCGCGCAAATACGTATAAATTTATACTCATTAATTCACCTAAAACCTTATAAATATCCCATTACCCTTCACCTTAACCAGGTACTTCAGAGTCTTGCCAGAGTCGTGAGGTTCAAATGGTCAGGAGACCAGAGAAAAGGTCAGAAAAAATAAAGAGAAAAGAAAGATAAATCAAAGTGAAATCCAGCACCGACCAAACACTTCCTGCCTTCCCCATGGTTACAAAATCAAAGTCTTACGCCAACTCCGGAAGCCTCTAAATTCCAACAAATTAACGAGATCTCAAGAGACCAGAGGAAAAACTAAAGAGAGAAAGGAGGGAAGGATCGATGAGGCAGAGTGAGATCCATAGAAGCCAGTACATCCAATCCATTAAAGTGAAATCCAGCACCAACCAAACCCCTCCTGCGTGGTTACAAAACCAAAGTCTTATGCCAACCCAAGAAACCTCAAACTTCCAATAAATTGAGATCTCAAGTGACCAGAGGAAAAACTAAAGAGAGGAAGGAGGGAAGGATAGATAAAGCAAAGTGAGATCCACAGACACCAGCACCCACTGATTCAAGGGGCTGTGGGAGGGAGAGGCAAATTCTGTTTGAGTTTCAGTAGATGCTGGTGCGATGGATCTGGCATGCATAAGGACCACCACCAAAGAAAGAAGCCGCCAACCGCGGTCCAGCAAAGCGAGCACCGCCCACCCCCCCGGAATCCCCAGGCCGCGGCAGCACCAAGGCCACCCCCGACACAGACGCCCGGAACACCCCCGTCCCACACCCCCGAGCCCAAGGCCGCAGAACGTCCCAGCCCCCACCCCCCACTCACTTCCTGAGTATTGCCAAGAGGAGATGGAGCCGGGCATGCTACCTCCAAACTGCTCCAGGGATTTGTAAATGGCCCCCTCACTCTGGCATTGTCTTTTGGACACATTTCTGCATTTGTGTGTAAAGTGGACTCAATGTTTAATGGATATGATGTGCTGAATTTTGAAGAGAAAAAAATTCAAATAAAATGTCCTAAGGGGAATTCATGGAGCATTAAAAATATTGCTTCAAATGCATTTTAGTCCAAAAAGTATAGGAAGTTTGTTGTGTGGTTAATTTAGAAAGTGAACCTGCACCCCACTTTTTTTTTTTTTTAACTTAAAAAAAAAAAAAAAAAATAAAAAAAAAGGGGGGGGGGGCTTTTCCTGTACACATGCACGTTTGAGCCTATATACCGTATTTTCCGCACTATAAGGCGCACCTCATTATAAGGCGCACCATCAATGAATGACATATTTTAAAACTTTTTCCATATAAAGTCGCTAAGGTAGAGGCTGGGGTTACGTTATGCATCCATTAGATGGTGCTGCGCTAAAGGGAATGTCAACAAAACAGTCAGATAGGTCAGTCAAACTTTATTAATAGATTACAAATCAGCTTTCTAACAACTCCATTCACTCCCAAAATGAATAAACAGGTATTTTATTATTTTCTCTGAGGTAAAATATTAGTATTAGCTAGCGATCCAAGATGGCGGGATCTTCTGCGCATGCGCGTCACCGATCGTGCAGGGTCACCGATAGCGTCTTGATAGCGAGACCTGTTGCGGCTCAATATTGATCCATATATAAGGCGCACTGGATTATAAGGCGCATGGTAAGCTTTTCAAAAAATTGAAGGCTTTTAGGTCCGCCTTATAGTGCAGAAAATACAGTAATTTATGCTACATGGATGACATCGGTATTGCAAAGGGTGCAGCCAGACCAGCCTGCTTTAAGTCACTGGATTGCACTAATTTGAGTGTGTAAAAACATGTGAAAGAACATCAAGGACATCTGTAAAGATGATGAACGACTACTGGTTAGTCATCACATCTGAAATGGCTCCACATTGAACTGGTGCTAGGCACTTTGGGAGTTCAAGTTTATTTGTTTCCACAGGCTCCAAATGCCAATGAAAAAATGTGGTATTTCTTAGTTATGCTTCTCTCGTGGCTAGATTGTCATGGAGATTATACCCACACACTGCATGAGGTCCTCTCGCTATCTGTATGATAATGCATTTCACCAACATTCCTTTTCTTACTTTTCCTTTCTGCAGGTGTTTTTGGCATGGTGTTGTATTTTTGATGTTTGACTGGAGTCGCCAAATGCCAACTCAATATAGGCAGAGCATCCACAGCCGGGTTTTGCTTCAATAAATTCAAGAAATCAGTCAATAAAAGAAACAGTCTACAGTCTACAGAGTTATGAGCCATTGCTTAAACAACTTAAACAACTAGTTATCTGTTCACAAAGTACGCCCCAATGGATAATAAAATACAGTACGGCAAATATGTTGTCAAATACGCAGCACTGATTTAGTGAAGGTGACAAAAATGATTTCAGAAAGTGTACGTTTAGCCTGTTGATAGAACAGATGGTTCTTCTCTGAATTCATATTTTATTTTGCAATCAACAAAGTCAAAACAGTATGATGATGTTTGTCTGTTTTCAAGCAGATTGTAATGTAGTCCAGATTTTCTGCACTCTATCAGGAGACCTGTAGTGTTTAACTGGATGGATGCATCTAATTAGGCCACATTTATGCTCTTTAGCTTCTACTTAACATTTGTTTCACTTACATATCTAGCTCTTGCTTTCTCTCGCCCCCTCTTCAGTTCCTCTATTTACAGGAATATTTCCTCAGTCAAAGTAAGACGCTTTCCTCCAGTAGCTATCAGTTTGGCTACATTTCCTCTTCCCATGAGATAAGCCTACAAGCAGAATTCATGTGGGTTGGGGGAACCATCTGGCAACATTTCTCTTCCCAAAGGATGACAAAAGACATTAAGATTAATAATTTGTCAAACCTAGCTTGCTGTATTCAACAAGCCTTGATTAAATGTGCTGCAAAAACTTTGAAATATGAGACTGTAGCTCGTACTGTAGCGAGACTGCAGTTTTTCATGCAAATGATCACAAAAGACAAATTATAGTACCAGATGATGATAATGGTGCTCAAAGGAAATTCTGGAGAACACCCTGATTAGGATTCATTGTCTCATTTACATGAATATTTAAACACAGTCAAATAAGCGAGTCATCTCGTGATTAGACTCGAATATTAACAATAAATGTTGAGATGAAAACCTCCGAAGGTTTACTGATTATAGCCATTCCATTGTAAATAATTATGCACTTTTTACAGCACATTTCATGGAAATTAAATAATTTGGTATTTAGTTGATTTTTAAGACAAACTCTTCTATCTTTGTATATAGTATGCAGTGAATTTACATCAACTAAGATCATGAGTCGTAAACTATATTCAAAAGGCCATTTTTTAATTAGATAGTATTAACTGTATTAACCTGTACATTACAGGTAAAAATAAAGTACAGCAATTTGTTTTATAATTAGCTGTCTAACTCTTTGACTGCCAAAGACGTTTCATGATGATTAGAAAAATTCCAATGAATGGAATGCGATCTTTCATTTCGTAGCCACATTGTATATGTAGTAAAGGCAAACAATATTCTTTTTGCCCTGAAAGATGAGTTAAAATGCTCAAAAGCGGCTGGCACTGTGGATTTTTTTGTTTTGTTTTTATAACGCCTGGCAGTCAAAGAGCTAATATTGTAAATTTTACAACAACTATGTCTTGACATGTATATTATGTGGACTACATGGAAATACTATAAAGATTATCGGATTTTGGCAGGTATCTCTACAGGTAAAGAAGAAAATAGCGGACCCTATATTATCACCGTAGCAAGGACAAGAATTCAGTGAATTGGTGAGTAGTATTTTAGCGCGAGGGCAGTCTGCATCGTCTTCACGTCACAGGCAACGATACAGCTAACATTCATTTATGCACTTGGCTGCAGAACGAGATTTGATTTTACGAGGGAGGCACGATGGCTGAACTCCGCCTCACAGTGCTGAAGGTGTGATATCGAGTCCGGACTTCGTCCTTCCGGGTTGGAGTTTACATCTTTTCACTCCCCGTGCCGACGTGGGTTTTCTCCGGGTGCTCCGGTCTCCTCCCACATTTCAAAGACATGCATGACAGGTTAATTGAGCGCTCTGAATTGTCCCGAGGTTATGGTTGTTCGTCTCTGTGTGCCCTGCGATTGGCTGTCTGGCAACCAGGTCGGGGTGTACCCAGCCTACTGCCCAAATCCAGCTGGGATAGGCTTCAGCACCCCAGTGACCCTTTTGAGCAAGAAGCGGTTGAGAAAATGAATGGATGGATTTTATAAGGAATTTACTGTCAACTTTAGTACTCACAGCGTCGGCATAAGCATGTAGCAATTAATAGTTATGTTTTTTTTTTCCGATTCATCAATGGTTTACCTACCGGCGGTTAGATAGCTTAAAAAAAAAACAAAACAAAAAAAACACACCAAAAAAAACAAAAAAAAACCAACAGATTTTAATGTTACAAGATCACCATTATCTTCAAAATTATATGTACAAACTATACGTATATACAAAATTAAGCTGTATATGTGTGATTTTCTCGCAAAGAGAGAGCTGAAGGACAAAAGAGCCACATGCAGCTCTGGAGCCACAGGTTGCTAACCCCTGACTTAGATACTATTATCATCTTTATAAATTTGCAGACTGTAAAACATTTTTGTGATTTGTAGGCAACAGAAAATTCTATTTGGCTAAATGTGTGTATTGAAGCAGACTTTTGTATTGGAGAAAATAAGGTTCACCGCTATTTGCTACTTGCCAATATGACCTCATCTTAAACTGCAGGCAGCAGTTAATTGAGAAACAAAACCTGAGGTAAACCAATCTCGCAGCTCTACACATAATGAAATTCTCCATGGAAAATTGTTTATTTACTATCCCCGTCCCGTCCTCACTCACTCTTCATTTGTAGTGAAATAGGACAAGCTGAGGTGCAATGATTGTGCAGAGATGTGGATAATATCAAAGAATTTAGCATAGCAGCTCACGCTTCACATTCTGATTGCTCTTGTTGCTATTCAGGCTCAGTCGCGGAGCAGCACTCCATTCAAGACTGAATGATTAACAAACAGTCCATTTCAAGTCCTGCTGGCAAAGAGGTTGTCAGATTTTCACACTTCTCAAACATGGTGGACAGGCAGTGCTAAAAAGCTGTACTTGGACAGGGAAATGCTTTATTTTGCCTTCCTTTGCCATACTTTAAAAGGCATTGTGGTCTGGTTATGGTAGGCAGACAAAAATGGATACCAGAGTCTACAATCTGTGAGTCACTGAAGGCGCTAAGTTTCCCATTGGTCTGAATTGTTCTCCAGGTCCAGGATGTGGTCTTCTTTTCGTCACAGGTCAGTTTCTCAATTATTTTCTGCAGCTTCCCTGTGACTCTGGACCACAGGATAAGTGATAAGGAAAATTCATAGATGGATATATTTCCACATAATCTCCTAACTCACCCCACCAAAAGAATCAGCAACTCACACTTTTGTTGCACACTTGAGAGCAAGCCAATGTGAAAGTCAACGTAAGAAAAAAATAAATCTTTTGAAAGTCAATGAAAAACAGTCTCAGGAGGAGAATGGAGACACCGAGCCAAGAAGCTTCCCCTCTTTAATCAAAGAACAGCCTTTGTACACTCTTTTCAACAGGTGGACTGTTCCAGGAGCTCTTTGCTCCCTTTCTTTGCTTCAGCATGTAAATAATCCTCCACACTGAGTGCTTGTTTACTAAGGAACGTGTCTAAATTACACACACACACACACACACACACACATTAAAAAAACAAATAAAAAATGCATTTCTGAGGGCCTCTTAAGAATTCCATCTCAAATTGAGGAGCTTTTAGAGAGCAATCGTTGCTAAAAAAAAAAAAAATCAGCAGTGATTACAAAAATTGTTTTATCTTGCACTCTCTTATTGTGATGGTGACAAAGACACTCTCTGGAGGAAAGCAATCTTCCAGTCTGCCTGTCAAACTAGGGGAACAACATCAGATGTGGCAACTGATTAATTTCCGCACCTTCTTGACATGCTTTTGGCACATCCATCTCCTGTATGTGGTGTCCTCCGATTGTCCTCCATCTTTGAAGTTCGGCCCACATCAAGATGGTTAATGGTGGTGTGACAAGAATAGTGTGTCAATCGTATTGTTACTATGCTGCTGCAGGACACCTGCCGGAAGATAGTGGTCCTATCTAGTTTAGACAGGAACAAACGAGACAGAAGATAGCGCTCATCATGACTTATCACTGCGGACACAGGCCATTACCAGCTGAAGCTTGTAAATGATACTGCCGTCACTCGATTTGATTTCAGGGTGTACCCCGCCTACTGCCGAAGCCAGATGGGATAGGCTCCAGCGCCCCCACGACCCTTGTGGTCAACAAAATGGATGGATGGATGATTTTAAACTTCCTTACGCTACATCAGGGGTCTCCAAGTTGGGTCCTCGAGAGCCCCTATCCAGCCTGTTTTCCATGTTTCTCTCCACTAACACACCTGATTCATGATCGGGATCGTTATCAGGCTTCTGCAAAGCTTGCTGATTAGCTGATCATTAGATTCAGCTGCGTTGAAGGAGGGAGACATGGAAAACAGGCTGGATAGGGGCTCTCGAGGACCGAACTTGGAGACCCCTGCGCTAAATGTTTTAAAATTTTGTAACCTACTTTTTTATTTTCTCTGAATGTTGTTAAATACTGTTTGCTGATGCTTATGTGTTGTCTTTCCTTGTGTGAAGCACATTGCGTTGCCTTGCGTATGAAATAATATTTGTTATACAAATATTCTTGTCTTGCCTTCCAATTAAGTTTCAGCTCAGGTATGAAAGTTATAGCTGCCATAACCGCAATCCCAAATGTGTATACATTGGTGTGCCATATAGAATGACACATGGACAGAATATAAAGAATATATGTGGATCAATAGGTGACAGAGTTCAATATTGACCTTGAATAAGAAAATATAATGCTTTGCAAGGATCATACACATAAGCTTAGAATGCCCAAGATGTCATGGTTTCACAATTATAATCCCCGTGTGTATTCCTATACTTTTTTTCAATGTCTGTGTTGTGTGTGCGTGTGTTTTTTTTTTTTTCTCATTTAAATTCTTTCTTTGCTGGAATGCTTGCCAGCAGAATTCCAAAGGGAAGTGAAATACACAAATAATTCTTTAAGATTTTCTTTAAGAGACAGTGCCTTCAAGGCACAAAATGTCTCCTTTACTTATTTCAGTATCAGGAAATAGTGTAGTACAAATTGTAATTGCAACACAATTGCAAATCTGGATTAATTCACAGGCTAAGAAATCCTGTTTGGCAATTTATATAAGAATATAATTAATAAATATCACTATTCATGTAATGAGAGGCTCATTTTACAAACTGACAGCTGTAAGATACTACAGGCTCTATTAATAAAAATGAATCAATATTGTATGACAAAGGTACATTCTTTACTGCATAATAACATTACAAAATATGTATTCATTAAACTTTTTTTTTATTTTTTTTTATTTTATTTTTTTTTTAACAATGCAGAAATGTTTACCGTCATTTAATATGGAGTGACATAACAGAGATGGGCGAGTACCGATACCAGGTATCGTTGCCCATACTACTGATACCTGCCACCGACACTTAAGGCAAACAATCTCTGAAATTGAATAAATCGTCCTCTGCAGCATTTGGTGCTATACTACTGCAGTTTGACACACTTCAAAGAAAGAAAGAAAGGTATTTGTCTACAATTTTTATCATTTTGTTAAGTGAAATTATATATATATATATATATATATATATATATATATATATATATATATATCAGAATCAAAAGTACTAGATTGGTACTGGTGACTACTGAAAGATGAATACCCGTAACTGGTATTTAAAACTCATTCACTGCCTTTGACAAGTATACTTGTCAATTGTATTTTTTAGAGCGGTGCTAAATGGGGGCGAATCTGAGCATGCTCCACTGTAAATATCAAACTTGGAAACAACTTTACTGATGCCCAACCACCGGTAGATGACATCATTGCCCCATTTTATAGGAAATAAACACAGTTTCAGAGTCCATGGGAGAAATGGCTGTATTTTGGCAAACCTACATTTTTCTGCTGTCAATTATAAAAGAACGGGACGGGACAAAAAGTAGGGAGTCTATTCTGTTATTTGGTAGATTCGGTTTATATATAATTATTGAATGGAATATCACGTGAGTATTGGAAATGTAAAAATTTTCTATAATGACTGGCAGTGAATGAGTTAAAAAAAAAAAAAAAGAAAGAAAAAAAGTTGGTATTGAATAAATCTACATAAAATATGTATAATAGTAAACAACTTGGATGGTATAACTGGAATAATAGACAGTATAGTACAAAGGTGCGACATTTTTCAACGCATGAAGTACTAGTTCATTTAAGAAAAAATGCTCAAATGCGACTGTGAAAACACTCAATTAGATGGGATTTTCTTTTTCATGCATGACAAATTGCTGTTTACTGTGCAAAAAAAAAAAAAAGAACGAAAAAAAAAAAACATTAGCTTGTTGCATTATCCAACAGATGATAGTCATCTCACAGTCAGGTGGGCGGGCAGGTGTTTGACAGCGTTTGTGGCAGTGGCCAAGCATAAGCCATTAACAAGGTGCTAATTTTCATGCAGGCAACAACAAACAGCAACTGCGACATCTGAAATGAATGCCAAAAGATTGGTATGAATATACATGTGGTACATTTTTATAGCCTTGGCAGACTTCTTCATGTAAATGAACTGGATACATTCAATGAGACTACAAAATTACAAGGGCCTCTGCTGGTCCAAGCTGCAGACTCAGTATGTGCGCTATACTGCTAGCGTTGCAAATCTCTATGGACAGACACAAAACCTGCTTGTAAGTGTGCGTGCGTGCGTGCGTGCGTAACACAATGAAGATCCCCGCAGCAGCAATCTCCATCTATCTTAGCAGCATGCAAGCAGAGACATCTCTGAAATCATATTGATACTTTGTCTTTGTATCTCATCCAGCATACTTCCTCCACAAATAAACACTTCTCTGAATGGAAGCATTCTTGTCTAACAAGGAACAATGTGAATGGGAAATAATGAAGTAATACTCAGGCCAATAAAACTGACCGCCCACAGCAATTACAGTATTATGAAAAACACGGTATTGTAGCCACCACGTGTTTACAGGCAATATTGGATAACCGCTCACTGAGGCGAAGAAAGCATTTCTGATGTAAAATAGTGAAAAGAGAAATGATTGCTCTTGAGCAGGGATCAACAACCTTTTTGAAACTAAGAGATACTTCGTGCATACTGATTAGTGTGAAGGGAAATAATTTTGATATACACTTCAGAAATAACACATTTGTTTAAATGACCTTTAATTATGTTATTAATAATTACTGATATTCATCCATGTAAACACAGATCATTAATGGTTTCTGACAATCATCGAAAATGATTCTACAAGGTAGCGAACAAATAAATATGGATATACAGTACAACATTTTCTGCTAATCTTTCCAAGTGTTTGCATTTTCTAATGGTAACTTGTATCCCATCACTGGTGAGCTATTTTATAACAAGTCTGCAAAGCTACTCATGTGGTCCTTGGGGACTAGATAACTGGCGACACTACATTGGTGACCCCAACTCTCTCCTTTTTATTTATTTATTTTTATTTTTTTTATTTTGTATCACCAGTACTACCCAGGTTTACATCAATTAAAATGAAACCGAATGCCCAAAAACAAAATAAAATGTGTCATATAAATTCCTCAAATGGAATAAAAAGGGGACTCGGAATATAATTGCATTCAGATTCACAGGGGTGCTATGTTCCCCTTGCCAAGTCCTGTACACGGTTCAGTCGGAATAGGAGGGCTGCGTCCTGTCTGCACATACTCTGTATTGACGCATTTGAAAGTATGGCGACTTCCAACCAGAGCTGGTCAGAACTTGTTTTCAAACTAGTTGTTTTTTTTTTTTTAAAAGATGACTACTGTGCTAAAGACACAGCTGGCCCCCATCTTGACAAATCACATAATATTTACATAGACCTGTGCAAACGGCTCTTCTAATTAAACGTAGTACACAAACATATAGTATACATTAGATCGGAATTGATCATGTCACACATAAACAGTTGAACATAGATTCCGAATCAGAAACATGACCAAAATGTCTGCACGCATGTAAACATAATGAATGGCAACCAAGACACTGCAGCGTCCACGTCGCCATTCTGACCACTTCTGCAAATTTAAAACCAGGACTTTAAGTGACTGAATTTTTAATTTCCTCTTTGTCATGAATCAAGCCCGCTTGCAAAAACTGTGACGACAGTGTATAGATTTTGTATTTTTTTTTTAAAATGACAGTGAAAGAACAAAAAGGCAGACCGAGTGCATGCTTCTGTCATTTTGACACAGTCTGGTGAACACACTAATCTGCCTGAGTGCAATGTGGGTTGCCACCATCCTCATCTTGATCATTTGGATATTTCTACATCATCAGAATTGTTATAATCATTTTCTTGAAGACAACTGTGATGTGATTCTGTTGACAACTCAGCATCTTTCATGGTCATAATAATATACTGTATAGAGCTGCAACACACACAATAACCAACGGTATATTCAATCAGCTTAGCGTGGTACAGATATAGTTGAAAACATGCTGATGGACTCTATTATTAATAAATAATGACGGTAATTTCGTTGTTTTGTGATGCGTTAACAAGCCTTTCTTGCTGTAACAATCCACAGAAAATGAGCTTCAACCCAACTGTATACCTTCTTTTCCTTTCCTTTTGTCAAAACGAGAGTAGCAAATATTACTGCAATTACACAGTAATGCCACAGGGTACTCCTCTAATTGTTGCTACTCTACTGCAGAGCTAATTTTAAAGCACAACTGCAGAAGCTCTCAGCATTTTTGGAATTGTGGTTTGCACTGTAATGCATTATAGTCTGTTACATCACGAATATGTGGCCCACTTACATGAAGCTAAATAACAGAAATAACCAAAACAAGAGATAGATTTGAACTCAAACACTTCATTGACAGCGACACCTTTAAGTTTACTGATCCTTCCTTGCTTAAAGCCTATTTAGAGCACACCCTATTTGAACACAACCTGCTCGGGATGTAGCAATACAACATTTTCACTTCAAAGAAAGATTTATGGCAATGATAGTCATGAAATTAGTGAAGACATTTAACTGAGGAAATCAATTAACAGCATTTACAGTGGGGCATTTGGGGCTATCAAACTGGAAAGCTGCTGTACATTTTGTTTTCACACATTTTACATCTTGCAAAAGCACAGTAAAATGTTGCTAATCTTAGCCTTATGCAGGCAAGGAAAGAGAGGGACTAGAGTGTGAGTCACCTCTTGGGGAGCTGTCACCAAAGATCAGTGTGCTGTTCACCTCTCTTCCTCCTTAGGATATGTCCTTCTTCCCCCACCCCTCCCGCTCTCCATGCTGTCACACTTTCAACCCAAGAAACAGAGAGCATTTGTGGTCCACCAGTCTGTCTTCTCAGAAAGTCTAGGAAGAAAAATCTGTCCACACCCATCTGTCCCAATTCTCTTGTGTACTGCACTCGAGCAACATTTTGCAGCCAGGGCACACATAAAACAAACCATGCTCTTCATGGACATCTTAACATCTTAAAACGTACACAATTGCTGACATGAATGAAATAGATGGACATGTTGGCAAGCCCTGCAATTGTTCCTGTAGAATTAGCCTGGACACGGGTCACTGATGAGAGCATACATAGGTGAAAAGGTGTAAATTAATAATTACTATATTACTGCCAAGGATGCCTACTTAATCAACATGTCAAATTAGAACATTTCCTGCAAACTTGGTGTGGGGAAAAAAAAAAAAAAAAAAAAGAGAATCAAAATGACACTTTTGCTATGTTGCTAACATTCCTAATCAGCCACTATAAGTGCATGTGCCTGAATAAGAGAACTTCATACATGCAAGCAGAATTAATAGCTAAGTGATAGCCACTGCACAAACAGTGCACATTCTGTATTATGGTCATAGTGGTGTACAAATGCACCACATCATATTGAGGAGGATGGATCTCAACTTTGAGTGAACCCCAAAACATCAAAATAAAAAGTGTTAAACCTAATACAGTATAAATAAATAAATAAATAAATAAATAAATAAATAAATTCAACTATTATCCTTGTGGCGTTTGTATGGCAGCATAGAACACTCGGAAGAAATTGAATATGATTAGGAATGTAAGTGGGAAAATGTCATTATGTGGTATAATATTTGCAATTCAGCATGTCCCCTTTAAAACTCCGAAGTTTGCTGGTGATGTTGAATATTAATTTTTATTTTGCAGTTTTAAGATAGTACGGTTGAAACAAGATAATTTAAAAATCCATTAATGTCTAGAGTCACATCAGGTTTTGTCACGAAGGGTGCGTGGATGTGGGTGGACCCAAACAATGTGAATAACTTTACACATAACAGGTGAGGTGAGTGAACAATGACGGGATGTGATGTGAGAGGACTGGTCGCCAAGACCTGACTGGACGAGGGGAAGCTGGTCGCCATGACCTGATTGTACGAAAGAGGGCAGGTCACCATGACTGGACTGAACAAGAGAACGGAACATGGGCAGAACGGGCCGACTTGACAGGATGCGGGCAGTTTACAGCGACGAGGACGACTTGAAGTTGACGTGGGCTACTGGACGGTGACAAAGATGACATGACAAAGATGAGGGTGATTAGACCAAGACGAGGATGACTTGATGGTGATGTGAGCGAGTGGACGGTGACAAGGATAACTAGACGGAGACGAGGTTGACTAGACTGAGTTGAAGATGACTTACTGAGACGAGGGCTTGACAGGGACCAAAACACACACAATACTTCCACACGTAACTGATAATACTTCTTCTTGGACCAACAGAACAGACTCAATAGAACAACACTAATGAGACACACCTGGGGAACACAATTGGCAGAAGGCAGTGATTGGTCCAAAACACTGGGAAGGGAAGAAACACACAGGTGGAGGAGGGAAGAAATCAGGAACACATGACAAACACCAACCACAGACAAAAACAGCAATAACACCCAAAACTAAACAAAACCCCAACCACACAGAAACAAAACATGATGGGAGAAGTATTTTGTTAACAAAGGGAAAGTGCATTCATCATCAATCATTCATCACTACGGGTCAATATCAATCATGTCTACAATTTTAACAGTTAGACCTTTGCCTTCAGGCAATAGAATGAAACTGCCCTCAACATCAAAATAACGTTTTGTATGCTTTTTTTTTCTTTTTTTTAACAACACATACAAGCATCAAATCTTGAGAAATAAAGCATATACAAGAGAGAAAGTCCCCTTGTGGTGTTTGTGCGTACATGTGGTAATTGCAAATTGGCATAAAACAAACAAGAGGAACAATTTGCTTCAATGGTGTGATAAGAGGCGGGCAATGTCAAGGGGACAGTTTATGTCTGTAGTGATAAGCCGGAAAATGAATCTGCATGTGGTATGGCTGCCAATAACCTGGGCTTGCTTTACAGTGAGGTGTGCCAGAGTGAGTCCCTTATCTTGTGGTATAGCCAAGTGCCTTGATTAGTGCTTGCAATTGTGTCTGAGCAGAAATATAACAGCTTCTTTTTTTTTTGCATCATCTTGTGTACACAAATAAGAGTCAAAGTCAAATTGGATGGGACATAACCAGAGCAGTGCAACAACCTGCTCTAATGAAGACCTGGGCTTCCAAATTAGAACACAGTTGAGCTGCAGTAAACAATAACGTCTCGGAGGACAGGCTGAATTGCACAGCTCACCGCATAATTCACATAAAATGGCCCCATTAAAAAATAACGATAAAAACACGTCTGACATTTGAATACCATCTTGTCTGGCAACGTACATATACAATGTAACCTTGCGAGCTACATTATGCTTTATTTTATGGCTGAGTTATAACACAGCACTAATCTGCGGTAGTTTGGCTAAATAAATCAAAACGTGCGCTCTAATGTTTAAGGCATAAATCTGTCTCATTTGTTACAGCTAACATCACGAATGAGTGTGTGTGCCTCATTGCGTGTTGGAGCCTAGCTCGCAATGTGGGCTCATTACCATTCAAGCAGTGAGCGAGCGCCTGAGTCCCTGACCCAAATTCAAGATGACACATGTAAAACAAACAAAGTCAATCTTCTACTCATATTTTCAGCGTATTGTGGCACAGATGCCCAGTGTTTCCTGGATTTCCCCGTATCGTTTCGTAAAAAGGAAGAGGACGCGAGGAAACTGCACGCATTGGTGCTCTAGTCGCTTCTTGGAGCTGGTTCTTTGGGAGAACTGAAGGTATGCTTAAATGACGTTTGTTATTTTTTTTCCACTTATGCTTAAATGACCTTTTTTTGTTTTCACTTTTAGGTTCCTCTGCAGATGAATATCCATCCATCCATCCATCCATTATCTGTAGGCTACCGCTTAAAGGTCAGAGTGCAAAGATTTAAAACAATTCACATTTCCATAGTGAACAAGTTAGTAAGTTGTGAACTGTAGTTTGACTAAAAATCAGGTCTTTAATGGCAAATTCCGAGTGTTTCCGATCTTTTCGAAGTTTGAGGTGTAGTTGCTTTACTTACAGCTAGGACTACCGAAAAAATGACATTTTAGTAGACGCGCGAAATCAAACACATACTGTACACAGTGCGCAGTTCACTCTTTCTTGGATGCTACACGTTCAATCAATGGCGACCAAACTTTTGGAATTCGAGGAGGAAGATGATTTCGAGACACAAGAGATGACAGAATACAGCATTGGACAACCCTATACGTTTTATTTTGAAATGACATGGTCAGAACCAACAAATGCTCAAAACGGGTCACAAAACTGCCTATGGGTTAACAAAGCAACGTTTGAAATTTGGCCTGTAACCTCACTAGGGTCACGGGTGTGCCGGAGCCTTTCCCAGCTGACTGTGGGCGAAAGAAAGGTGGGGTACTGCCTGAATTGGTCACCAGCCAATCACGGGGCACAATGTAGGCAACCACTCACACTTACATTTACAACTATTGACAATTTTGTCTTCAATTAAGCTACCGTGATTGTTTTTGGAATGTGGAAGAACAAAGAAACTCCAAATTGGAAGTGAGTATATGTAAACCAATCACCCACGTTGCCGCTCGAAAAAAAAAAAAAAAAAAAAAAAAGAAAAAGTCATTGAACACTTGTTTTTTCAGTTACAAATAATAAAATTGTTTTGGAAATGGCAATATGCCATGTTAGCAAAATGATAGATGTGGAAGTAAATATGCATGCCTTGCATTTCTCGAGTTGAAGGCTAACAAACATCAAAGTAAAAAAAAATTAAAAATCGCAATATACATGCATACATACACTTTTTTAATCGTAACCGGAAAAAAAAGAAAAAAAAGAAGAAAAAAAAGAGTATGTGGTACCTAGTACCATGGTGAGCGACACAATATTAATACCATCTTATTCTAATTCACAGTAAACCTCCTGATATTAAAATGCAGTGTGCTCTCATCTTAAGAATTTGCAGCACTATACGTTTCATACACTCTTAATTAAACATGAGTCAGGAAGGAATGTATTTGCTCTCAGAAGATATGGTATGATATTCTCCAGCCTCCAAGCCTCCCAGCAGCCGCAAAGTCTGATCGTGAAACATTGATCTCACTGTGATTTGCCTTTGGGTGCCCAAAAAATGCTGAGTCGTTCAACTAGCAAGCAGGAACATTCGCATTAATTCACTGCTTAGGTGCAGATTAGCATTGATTGGTCTTCCTGAGGTGAAAAGACAAGGTGATGATGAACTGCGGCCGCTCATGCACAAGGATACACTTGATTTGTTTGGTTGGTGGGTAAACATCATGGTTAGCTGCACCAGTATTAAATGGAATATTCGCAAGATAAACTATAACGGAAATGGTAGCAGATGTAATCTATTGCATGTCACAGACAGAATTCTGCAGCACTGTGACCACTGCATAGAGTTTGGCATTAGAATCTAACTGGGTCACTGTTAAATCAAGGCCACATGACCAAGTTTGAAGGGTTGAAATCATTGTTCTAATTTTATTCACAGCCTGGTTGCTGCAAATTATTAATTTTTAAACTGTGAAATTATTTAGTAATTACATACAAGTCAACAGCCTTTACAGAGAAAATCCTTGCTTGGACCAATTTCAAGGAAATGAATAAAAAGCAAGATCAATACTTGTTGGCATGTGACCTCCAGGTATATTTATGGTTTCGCATTTTGGCCAAAAATGAAGCAATTGTGTGTTTCTTGGAGCTGCAAGTGCACAGTTTGACACTGTCATGGTGAAAGATTCCGTGTACATATGTAGAACAAATGACACTTCCTCAATAGTCAGTTGCCATTTGCTTTGAATTCCTATAAGAACAGTTGTGGTTCAGTGTCTCTGTGCTTGAACAAATGAAGTCATGCACTCGTACTCTGTCGTCGAGCTATTTTACCAACAAAATATCTGACTACTATTACATAATACCATAAACATATTGAATTAATAATGTCAGTTCTGGGACATTTGGGAGTGGGTGGGGGCATTTTGAGGCATGCATAATGGAGAGCAGATAGTAGTCCCTAATGCATTTCATTCTCATGAGAGAGGCGTTAGTGTGTGATGTGTATCAGAGAAGTACTTTCACAGAATACAGAGTAACATCCTTTGCGTCGATGTGATCATTTTGTTTCTCTCCTCACAACTTTGGAGTGTTGATCCATGTGTTTCCTCATTCCCCACCTGTCTAGTCATCACATCGTTGCCACACATCTGCTGTGTGTTATCGGGGCGGCAACATTAAAGCAACAATGTGCTCATTTTACCTTAATGTTGCTGCTAACAAAGTTGTTTGAATGCTAATTGAGGAGCCAAGAAAGCCCCTACGGTCATACATTATCGGAATTCAATAATTTTTTTTTATGGGAAACAAAGCTGCCTAAATCATCAGAGTTCAGCCTGGCAGGGCATCACAAGAATAACTGGCCATGTTCCTTTCTTTTGCTTGACAGATGGGAGGAAGAAGAATATACAAATCGGGCTTGATGAATTCATCAGGTTCACATTTGAAGCAGAAAGACTCATCTTCATTTGTTATCAGTCACCGTTGCACTTCGGAGCGATTCAAAAAAGTTAATTATGTATCGTCTGTCATCAAAGAGATTTGTTTGTTTTGCCTGTGACTATACCTAGTTGGTTGGCTAGATAAATCAACAATAACTGTTTCATTAAAAAAATTAATTCAATTTTGGTCAAAATACTCAACTCAACTCAACTTTATTTATAAAGCGCTTTAAGAACAGGCGTTGCTGTATACAAAGTGCTGTACATGAACAAATACATGACATTGGACAATTTTCCGACGCACACCTGATGATCTCTTGCGGCACATGCTGAGAATCACTGATCTAGGCGAACCCAGTGTTTCGTGTTTATAGTGTCAAGGGATCCACTTCTTTTGACACTTGTTTGACAAGAATGCTTAAAAAAATAAAATAAAATAAAAAATAACTTTACAACATGCCTTTACTATGCTTCATTAAGTTTAAGACTCAGTAGGTTTGTTTTTATGGTCGACAATTTATGGTTGTAATTTTTGTAAAGACATTTTACAGCATGTATGACAGCAAGGAAGTAAAATTTTACTACATATGGCTTTATTTTGGTGACTATAGTGCCTTGGACTGGATTATTTCTATATGCATTATTTTCAGCCAAACAATTGGAAGTCGAGTTATAATCCTGGTACAGAAATGTGGAATATCATTAATGGTTCTAAGTCAACAATTTTCTCTAAATGCCATCACGTGTCAACTACAAGGGAGACAATCCGCCAACACAAGTGTTTCATATTGTAGTTTAGCAATCCCTTTCGGACATGTAAATAGCAAAAAAAATAAAATAAAATAAAATAGTAAACTGAATCATAACAGGGGTCGAGTGTCTATTTGACTGAGCTAACAGGCTAGTTCTGCAATGCTTTCATGCATTCCTGGTAGGATTCTTCTGGGATACTCTGTAGCACCCTCCTCACGGCCATCTTGATGTTGAGACTTTTGAGCTTGGGAAAGAGGACACAAATCGGAGGCAGGTTGGGCTGCTACAGATGCTCTTCTTGACCTGAACAACATCATCATCGGGGCATTGTGAGCAGGCCCATTGTAAAGGTGACGCAACCATGAGGTTTTTCTCCACATATCTTCTTAGTTCTCACACATTGAAAAAAGCCAACACGCACAATCTCTTGACTGTACGTGCTAGTTGATCGTCTTGGCCACCTTGAAAGGGAAAACGCCTAGTTTTATGCATGATTTCAACAAGTTGAATTAGGAAGTTGACTTTATGAATTTTTGTTGCAAAGTAAGTATCCGACTTTTCTTGGTTTTATTGCATCACCCTTTCCCAAGTGAATGAGTACTTCACTTCAGTTTTCTCAACATTTATTGAGCCAAGGCACCCATTTTACATTAAAAATGCATGCCACACTACCAAACACCAATGGTACAAAAAGTATGAATATTATAAATATAATAATATAATAAAGTAATGATGATTGACTCAATTTACTCACAAAATGACTTAGTGTCAAAATCTGGGCCAATTTAATTGAACACAATGCTGATAGCCAGAGAAACAAACATAGGCTACTGCACAAATGCAATAATAATTTTTTAACAAATTAGGGGAAATTGGATAACTTTCCATGGCACATCGGATGATCTCTCACAGCACACTTGTGTGCTATGACACCCTTGTTGGGAACCACTGCTTTAGTCTACACTCTACAGACAGTCAATTTAGTCACGAGTCGGGTTCTTCCTCACCAGTTCCACCTACCAACTGCATGTCGGAATCAAGCATAATCCTCCCGCGTTACCACTATCCCCAGTCATAAAGCACACAGCGGATAGGTTGATCTGCAACATGCGTTAATGGCCTCAGAAGCACAACACAGACAAGAAATCGAAGGAGCAACAGAGATGTGTAAATTAGAGTCGAGTCCCTTGATGATGCAAATGCACAAAGCAAGCATACTGAGACATTTGCCAACGAGGTCAGTCAATCTGAATCAAGGTCTAACAATCTATACGGGATGCTAATTAGATGCTCTGAAATGCAAGTAAATAGCATGATGTTGTCTACGCGTCTTAATTGAGAGTGCAATATTTATCAGAATCAGAATAGCTTAATTGTCATTGTCATTGACATAAACCGTTCAAGAAACACAGAAAACAAGACCAACAGGGGTAATCCAGAATGGGTGCCTTTTACAACGCTCTGTTTTGTCAGATGATAAGAAAAATAAATAAATAATTAAATAAATAAATAAATAAATCAGCAAACAGGCACAAGCACACAAGTAAAAACACATAGCAACTCGAATATTAGCGCAAGGAAAAGGAGTGGGGCGGGGTTAGTATCGGGCGTTCTTCTAAGAAGGTATATTAAAAAAACAAAAAAACAAATCAAACACAACTAGTGGTTGTTTGATTGTATTAAATAAATGTGGCACAGCACATATGGCTCACCTCATTGTGTTGCTGGATGTATTTTCCTCTTCTCTGATCCTTGTTCCAACTGGCAGTGACTGATGCATTTCAGTTGTGTCTTACGTGGAAAAAATGTGCATGCGTGTGCGTGTGTCAGTTGATTTTGTGGGGTGCAGTTTATTACAATGCAGCCTCTTGAGCCACGAAAGACGACGGTGATATCTAAGTGCTGATATGGAAAATGAAAACCAGACAAATTGCTTTGACACAACACATTAGGATTCCAGTGGGGAAAACAACAGCTTGTGTGAAGCCGTTTGTGAATTTCCATCAAATCAGATGTGGGATGATGATTTTTCATTGAGGTATCTGTCAGTGCTTCCACATTAGAATCCTCAAATGTCAGGTTTGGCGATTGAATCAGTATGTTTGCTGGTCCTGAATTGTCTTGGACAAAGTGTTGAAACACAGTATTCCAGCAGCAGCCTCCAGAGTTAAGTGGAAGAATTCAGTAAAGTGTACCATGGTTGTTTTAGCTCCTCATTGAAAGGAGAGCTCTGATACCACTGCCTTGTTGTACGGCGAGAACAAGACTGCTGAGCTGACAATTTTCTTTTCGACATGAATATAAGATGAGGCTTTAGATTCTGATAGCACACTATAATTGCCCCACAAGGCAAAGTCTATATCACTACAACCGCAATTAAGGAAAATGGTGCTTATGCACTTCAGTATGTGAAATACTAAAGTAGATAAATGCTAAAGCGCACTTAATTCATTATACTAGGCACAAGATACATCCAGACAAGCTAATGAAATTCAACAAAGGAACTGTATTGAAAATACAAACACTTTATAACAATGACACCTGATTAACTCTTTTACTGCCACACGTTATGAAAAACAAAACAAAACAAAAAAACTCCAGTGCCATTTCGCCAATTACAAGCATTCATCAGATTCCATCAGATTCTGTCACATTTCATTGTAATTCCATGTACCAGCAGCCCATTGAAAAGAGACACAATGCTGCCATCTGCTGGCCATAGTTAGGTGGTGTTTTTGATTCCACAACCCATTAACCAGACAGCGCTGCACTTAGACGTTGCTCCGTCCATTTAAGAAAAACAAACAAACAAAAAAAACAAAAAAAACGTAGATGACGTCATTTCACGTTTATGGCAGCATACATTGTGATTTTACTAATCGTTATTAAACGTTTTTGGCAGTCAAAGAGTTGACGCTTTCAGAAATATGCTTTATTATCTCTGTCAATATGTTTCTGCTTTCATTATAATCAAATTCCATACATGCATCCGTGCAAACATTGGTGCACTTAGATTCCGACTAATCCTTCCACATTAGTTGATTGCTTGTAAGTTTCATTTTACTTGGTTGCTGACATTTTGGTGTATTTTTTTCAAGGCAATCTGCTTTGCATTTGTGTGGGCTAGGCTAGACTTAAGTTGTTTCTGTGTGTGTATCAATGATAGTTTAGGATTTGATCCTGATCCAAACTCTCAGGATAATTTAGGTTGTGACAAAGGTTGAAACTTTGAGTGAAGCAAAGGTCAGCTCACTGGCTGTCCTGGGAACCGTTTGGCTCCTTGCTAAGGGACATAAATGTGGGTGGCGGCTCATTTATTGCCCCATCCATTTTCATTGCCAGTTTAGGCACTTCAAACCTGGGGTCATTCTGTAACATGCCATATCAATAACAACTCAGCATAGAAATAAGGTGCCAATAGAAATGAAGTCAGCCCCAAGTGTAAATGCTTTTAAATCCTGGTTAAAAAAAAAAAAATGCCCATCATGTTTTCGAAAATGTTCTTGCACTCTACATTTTTTTAAATAATTTTAGTATGCTACTTTTAATTTTTTTTTTACTCTAAAGCTGCCTTGCCATGTCTATCCTAAAATAACAAAAAAAAAAAAAATGAATTTGTGACAGCTCTTGTATGGGATTTCAAACACTGTCTTTATCAAAAGTGAGTGTAGTTGATCAATTCCACTGCAAAAGTCACTTGCAAGAGATGACACATGGAAGCGTATCACAAACTTGTGGGACACGCTTCAGGTGAAGAGGTCAGAAAGTCTCACCCCAGCATGCATGTCATCCTCCCATTCGAACAGCAACTGATGAATCCTTCTCCTGCTACACTGCACACTGTCATGACATAAAGGCCATTCACTTGGTTGATTGTTGGCTTCAAGCATGGAGCCCTGCGAAGGAGCCCTGGTCTCAATCCTAACAATAATGCTCTAATCTGCCCTAAACTCCCCCTACAGATCAGACTCCTCTAATCCCTTATAAGAAAGAGGAGCCAGATGGTCATGAACAACTGCTGGGGAGAGTCTGAGGATGAGCACATGGATGGGGATGCCTGGAGTGCCTGCCGCTGTTTACCTTGTGCTTCAAGTTACCACTGTAAGATTGCTAAAGTGGAGATGATGAGTGCACGTCCATTTCAAGAAGGTTGTTCGGGTGCGTGTACACAAGAAAGAAGAGGCCCTAGTGTTTGGCTAGCAGTGTGCAATAGTCCCTCCTCAGATCTGAGTTAAGAATTCAGACATTTAGAAGCCAACATCAACGTCCACACCGCTCACCCAACATCAACGAATGCTTACGAATCCCAAATGACCTTTAAGTGACTTGTAGCAGCCCGCAGTCTCACTAACCTTCCACCGGGCACAGCTCTACACCACAATCCAAAATACAAGCCTTCTTGTCTCCAACAAAGGAGACTTAACAACCGCAAGCTGCAGTCTGACCCATCATCACCTAATTAGTTTCCCTCAGGACACTGATTAAACTGCAGTTAAAATGGACCCGGAGTGGAACGAAAGCATTAATATCAATCCGTGTAGAAGTAAGTAAATACTGAATGAGTAGTGGATGCTCATTAAAAGAAAATTACTGTGGTATGAATTCAGTTATTGCACCACAGGGCTTCAGTGGGGCAGTGGACAGCACATAGCCACTTAATGGTGTGTTGAAGCTAAAAACTTTGCATGGGAAGGCAGAAAGTTAGATTGACTTAAAAAAAAATAAATAAAAAAATCGGAGCTATTACTCTAAAGGGTGTGCAGCAGTGCTGAGATTTTGCCACAGGAAGGGGGTTAAGCTCAAATTGAGCTTTCAAGACACCGGGGAAGTAAATGCCATCAAGCAAATCCCCTGAGACTGCCCCTGGAGAAAGCTGCTAAAGGTTGACTTATAATCGTACACCGTGGCTGCTTCTGATCTGTTAAACGTGCACAATGCGCCAGAACTGACACACAGGAAACTCTATTATGTAATTCGAATGTGTAAAGTCTTTATTCACAGCTCTGATCACATGAACTTTTAAATCCATTGATATATTCTTGTTTTTTCTTACGTCAATGAGAAAACTGAAGACATCGCAAGAGAAGTTGTGGATTATTTTCGAGTTGCTTTAAATTGAAAAAGGTTAAGAATGAAGTGTGGGTAGGGAATTCACATTTTCTCCAATATATCAAGTGCATTCCCTGTCAGCCTTATCAGCCTCTGTCTCTGTGGCCAATATTTTAGTTCGAGGGACTCATGCTGCTTTCACAGGAACATGGCCCAAGACTGAGAAGAGCCACAACAATGTTGCTCTTAGCTCAGTGGAGACCAACTCCCTATTTGGAGCTGAGAAAATACTTAATCAAAGAGGAGGCTTGTTGGCTTCTTGTAGCCATCTGTCTTCAAAGATGACTTTTTATCGCTTGGTGCAGTCTTACTCCTAACTGTCACTCGGGCGGAATGTCATTTCGTATTATTTATGCACAAACATGATTTACCATCGCAATCACTTTGAAATCATTGTTACATACTTCAAACATTTCTATTAGGCCTACCCATAATTTCACATTAGTCTGTCAAATGAATTTGCTGTATGTTAGAATTGCTGCAGTGTCTGAGTAAGCAGATGTATGTTTTTTATTGCAGTGGACAGACCAGTGAGGTGAAGGCCATTGATTACATGCATGATTTGCAGGAGTTCACCCAAACCCAGAGAGTCAGTTACAATGGATTGTCATCTTCAGTGGGGTTTCGGTGGTCAGGTTTGCTACAAGAGTCACTTGAACTACTGATTACAAACATGGCTTGGTCCTCTTTCTTGGGCTATGACGTTATTTCTGTTGAAGAGAGACTATTCGTAAACTGTAGTTATGCAATGAATATCACAAAGACAGAAAGAATGATGTTCCACTTTCAACTACTGGATTTAAAAAAAAAAATCCCAACAATATTTGATTTTTGGTTTGATTTTTGATGGGAAAGGGAGAATCCATGATGTTTTGTTCCTAAAGCATCAACATTTTGACAGGTCATGTTGCTCTTTTTCAGATCCCCAATTAGTCAAGATTGGGTCAAGAGTGCCTCTACTCGTTTTAGGCAAATGACAGACTTCACTTTGCAGATGCACTTAATAAATAGGAATAATGACAATATTGCAATATTAAAATTGCCGCAATATCATCAAAAGCAGCACATATTGTTAAACAGGCCAGGTTGTTTTTCATTTGTGCAGATCCAGCACCCTCTAGTGGTTAGTTTATTGGTGCTGTTTAATTTTAATTAGGCATGTTTTGGCTGCCTACGTTAGACCCACGCTAATCCAGAACAAGGAAAGGACAACATGTTTTAGTTCCTCCACAAATTGACTCGATTCACAATGTGTGCATTGTCAAGTGCCTCCATATGAAGTGTTCTTAATGACTGTAGGCCATTTATGTACATTGAGTTTAATTTGACCTCAGCTAATTAGCATTGTATAGACTAGACATTTACATGCAATTGCTCATGTTATTTTTATTTTATTTGTATACAGTATTTTGTTCTTCAGAAGCCACACACACAAGCAAATTAAACAGTCCAAAGAGAAAACCTGGTCCGATTATTGCTCACATGGACAAAAGTATGTTCTAGCCGGACATACTGCAGTGGTTATCACTCCCATAAAAATCAGGCATGTCAGCAAATATTTTCAACATCTCCGTCAAAAAACATTACTTTTTGCCTGCTACAGCTAAATAAAGCGTTGTAAATTACATATACACCATGATATTTTTCACCGCCTAGCCATTAGAAGCACATGGCAATAAATGACTGGCCAAGCCTATTTCTTTGTCATTGCGTATTTGTACACAAACAGAATATTGTTTTTTTTTCCCCCAACATGAGATTGTTTTTAACATCGTGAGTTTTTATTAAAGCCTTAATAGATTAATTAATCACAGAAAAATGTTGCATTAATCCCGTATTAACGCAGATTAATCGCACTATTTTTTTTGCCCGCACTTGAGCCTTGAACATAACCGCGGATGGTTACATTGAAGGCTGCGCAGGTCAGTGATTAGGTCAATGCACGGCATTTCCTACGCCTGTTGTTCCAAAATGAACGGAGTGACTCCAGTTGGTGTGCTCGGTGGTAAATTTCGCTTTAAAAAAAGACCACGACGGGATTTTAGATTAAACAAAAGTAATTTGCGTTTAACTAATTAATAATTGCTGAATTGCACCCAATTGATATGATGCTGTTACGTTTTGAGCAATACACGCATGCATGCAATTGCGTACATGCATTTAATCAGTTTGCAAATGACATTCAGATAATAAAATGCGCTAATGTCAAAATATTATAGTATTTTGTATTTATTTTATATTACCGTTACGCGAATACGCAAGTAATTTAGCTGATTAATCGTGATTAATCAAAATTAAAAAGTGTGATTAATCAGAATAAAATTTTGTATCGTTTGACAGCACTAGTTTTTATACACCATTGTGATTTTTTTTAATATATGTATCACAAACCTCCCATATTATGATAATTGTCGTATCGTGAGGTTCATACCGTGACGTTTTGATATCATTACATCCCTAATCAATTCCACACAGTCAGCCAACTTCCTAGCATCTGATATATTTATTTTTTTATTTACAAATAATAACCTTTGAGTCTTGATTCTCCCATTACGCTATATTTGATAATGAACATAATGACAATGTTAAATTCCCCGATTGAAACTCAAAACATGTCAAAGCCTGAGAACTTGTAGTACTTGTAGTACACGCACAAAAGTTGACAAGAGATGCTGTATCAAGGTAAATCAATGTCAGATTGAAAGAATCCCCCATCAACTAAGCCTTTCAGAGCCTTCTCATTCTCCTGCACTAACATTTACATCGAGGCAGTGTGCAGTGAAAAGCCCCCCCAAGGCATTTTTCTCGTCTCTGCCAATTACTTGCTTCTTCTCTCTGTGAAATGAGTAATGATACGAGGACGATATAGATACTGCAACTTGCCCTGAAGCAGCACACAGCACTGCTCTTTGCAGCCTCGAGTCTGTCAATGTGCCGCTCTGTTCTTTGTGCGTGTGCGTGCGTGTGTAGGGAGCAGGCAAAGAGATAGTTGTTGGATTGTGTGATGAATGCGTACGTGTGAGATTTTTCAATGCTGACCTGTTCACAGCTGGGCTCTGGCTAATGATCTCGATAGCCCCCAGTGTGTCCCAGTTCGAACCAGCTCATAAGCCACTGGCATGGTGGGCCGCGGTTGATATGGATATGGGATGTTTTTCTGCTTCAAGCTTGGCTGCATTTACACAAAAGGTTGGCCCCATAACCCATAAGCCTTATAATCCACTCTGTAAACAAGGGATTCCCACTTTTACAAAAGATGCCCATGCTTGGCCACCCATTGGAGCCAACCACACACGTATTTGTTTTTCCTCTGAAGTCAATCACTCGGCACGTTTGGTTTCGAGAGCACTATTAGATCATGATTTTTTTTTTTTTTTTTAATAGCAAACACATTGAAGAATGGAGTAATGACAAGATGCACAAATCATCACATTAAAATAATTATTTCAAATTGTTGGGTTCAACCAGCTGTTATATTTGGCTAAAACATATTTTTTTAAAAACATAAAATTATCCAACCTTCCTCAAAGTGTCCCCTCTGAACTCTCGCCCTGATGCTACCATATTGTAACCTACTGCCATTCCCTCCACTCTTCTGACCACATACAAAAGAAGAGCTGGTGCAATGTCACTGCCTGTGTCATGACATCCAAGAATAGCAACTTGCACTCCAACAGGCGCAGACCCTCTGATGTAATAATTAGTAACGCATGATTGCACCGCTTTCCATCCTTCAAGATTTTCACTCTTAAAACATCCCCTAAGTAGCAACCTTGACATGTGATCCAGATTGTGCTGTGCTTGGGCAACTTTTGATCACATTTGCTATTCACATGCAAAACATTTACTTGACCGAGTGATGAGATAAAGAAAGGACCCACTTACCCAGAAGATGAGATTGAAGACGAACATCAGGTACTTCAAGCAGCAGAGGCAGCCTCTTGCCATGTTAAACTTCTTGAATTCTAAAAGGAACACAAAGGATAGATCCAGGTAAAAGACCACGTATTTGCTCCCTTTGGCTGAGCTGCTCTTGTTGTTGCTCTTGTCCCCTGTGCCGGCTTCAGCTGCCGCTGCTGTTGCAGCCTGACCCTGCTGGGTGTTTTTACGCGGCCCCGTGGAGCCGTAGAAAGCACCGGCAGTGAAGCCGCGGCCACCAAATGGTCGGCCAGACGTGGAGGCTTGAGGGAAATCAGAGTCACAGCTATCTACGGAAGGGCTACGATGAATGGCTGACTCCTCACTGCTGGACTTCTCCATGCTCTAGAGCTGCTGCTGCTGATGAAGATCTGCCTGACGCACAGTCTAACATAGTCTCAGAGGTGACAGGACAACGTGCCCTCCAAGTCTCCACTGCTTCCCAGACAGACAAAAAAAATGATTCAAAGATTAAAATCAAATTATATCCAGCTCAAATCACACAGCTGATGTCTTGCTTTCAGTGCTCCTGGTAAGAGTATTACTCATCTCTTGAGGCAAAGTAACTTTTCCTTGATACGTTCCTAGTTGCAAGTGGAAACCCAGTCGGTCTCAGCTGCTCCACTTCCACTCCTGCTGACCCGGTAACTTTTCTCACCCTCACACTCTCTTCAGCTTCTCCCCCAACGTTCCTGCCCGTGCTTCTCTAAGCACGCCCGTCTGCGATCAGCAGCACTGCCGGTGCTCGGCTCTCCCGGTCGCTGCAGCCCAACTGATGTGCCGCTCAAGAGAGACGCAACTGACGGGCATTGCCTGTTCCCCAGCAAGAGCACTGCACTCCCTACCCTTCTGTTACTCTCTCCCTCTCTCTCTCTCCCTCTTGCAAGCCCTCCCCGCTGCTGAGCAGACAGCCAATGCAGCAGCTGAAGAAAGATCCAAGCTCCACCTCTCCACTCCCAGTGTCTTTAATAAGCTCATCGCTGTGTTTGCTTTGACTATACATGTTCAGCAATTTATACTGTCAGGGGACATGAGAAGTCAGAGATGAATTCAACAGTGATTAAAAACTAAAAGAGGACATGACGTGCCTCCCAGTTATATGGCATGTCTCTGGTGCTTTGGAGTTGGGGGCAGAAGAGAGTGTGACATTTTGCAAGTACAATTCCTTGTGATTTTTATGCACAGTCTAAATATTTTTCGACTCCCGTTGGTATAAATTTACCACGATTCATTTGGCAGATGGTAATTTATTTGCCATTTTGCAAAACAGGCTGAAATATTAGGCAACGCTCTGATGTGGGTTATGGTTGAAGACCTGCAGCTGCAGTTGGTAGTGGGTCTGTGTTCTTCATTACGGCACTAACCACATTCATGTAAGGAGATGCAATTTACTGGCAATGAGCTGGCTTCGGAATTGTCATCTAACGAATCAAAAGGGACTTTAAGATGCTGAGCACTCTCCAAGGCATAGTCAGGGTCAAATACTAAATAGTGCCGGTGAGTCACACACTCAACTGACAAGATAATACAGGGCTTTGATTTATAATTGACCTCACTCACTAATCTAAGGTGCCTCCCCAAATCTGTCCAAGCAGTGGAGAAGTGGAGAATTAAAGATAAAGTGGGCAGAAATAGCAAGATGATTGATTACTCTACTGCTACCATCCCTTAAATGAAATAAATACGTAAAAGGAGCCCTATTCATTACGACTTGTCACGGTCCACTAAGGATATAATCAAAACTAGGCAATAGAGGAAAAACTTAAATATTACATTAACTACTATTACTAACTACTGGTAAGTGGTACCACAAACACACACATGAGAAGGATTAATCTCTTCAATTTTAATTAATTACAATTAATACAATTAAATGTGGACAATGCAATCTGGGAACCAAAAATATTTTTTTATTTTATTTTTTTATTTTTTTTGTTTAACAATGTATTTACAGTTCACACCCATTTTTGGCAGGAAATAGGGATCAGGCTGGCCCAGAAATAGTGAAATTCTGCATATAGCTAATTGGTGGCTATTGAGATGCATTGGGGGATGTTATTTTAGGCATTATTTATAATAATAAAATTAACCATCCGATTAATCTGTATTTGGTATTCATTTCTGCCCAAAATCGGCATCGGCCTAAAAAAACAACTATATAATAACAGTGTAATTGTCCACATTGACTGCCAAAAGAGTTGAGCTGTTTCTTCACCACTAGCTTTGTCTTCAGACACAAGGAGGGAGAATTCCAATTGGACGGTTTTAGAAAAATCCACTAAAATACATTTGTCAATGACATTCTGATACAATCCTCTTTATATGTTTCACAATTGAGTTTATTAAAAAAAAATGGCTTAATGGTAGAGTGGTAGAGAGATATTAGTTTTGGCAAAGAAGGTGGGCTTCACAAAAAATAAATATTGATCTAATCATTTAAATGACATAACATCTGGTTGAAGTCATGGCATGTCAAGAAGAAGCATTAATCACATGAAAAAAAAAATGTAAACGTAGTCCAGTGTATTATTGAAAAAGCTTTCCAGTGCAAAATAATATCAAGGCACTTAGCGGGACACATTCATCTTTTCAAGTTTTCAGCAGCTTGTGAAATATTTGTGTCAGGCTGTTTCAATATCTCCTTATTGAAACATTATGGTTTTGGCCCTTCGACTTAAGTACATTATTGTCAAAAGCTAACCAA